>NW_024081096.1:80492-125485 GCF_003009895.1 Hyaena hyaena | reverse complement strand
GGGCATAGAGGAGGACACTTATGGGGATGAGCACTGAGTGTTATGTGGAAACTAATTTGACAATAAACTATTTGTAAAAAAATAAAAAATAGTTTCATCAACCAAAAATGTATGACACAGACATATAAAATATAAAAGGGACCACAATAACCATGCCACATAACACTATTCACAAAATACACTCTAAATTTTGTAAAAAGGAAATAAATCACAAGGATGACAACTGTTTACATTGCTTACTAAATTCTTTTTAAAACATTTATCTATTTATTTTTATGGAGGTATAATTGACATAAAACATTATATTAGTTTCAGGTATACAACATAATGATTCAATATCCATATACATTGTGAAATGATCACCATGGTAAGTCTAATTAACATCTATCACCACACATAGTTACAGGATTGTGTGTGTGTACGATGAGGACTTTTGAGATTTGCTCCCTTAGCAGTGTTCAAATATGGATCATAGTATTAACCACAGTCATCATGCTGTATTACATGACTTATTTATTTTATAACTGGAAGTTATGAAATAACTTTTGCCCTCTGCACCCATTTCACCCTCACCCCCACTGCCCATTGGCAACCAGCAATCTGCTCTCTCTATCTGTAATGCTCAAAGGCATTTCCATTTTGTTTTCCAAAGTGGCTACACCAATTTACATTTCCACCAACAGTGCACAAGCATTCCTTTTTCTCTGCAGCCTCACCAACACTTATTGTTTCTTGTCTTTTTGATACTAGCTATTCTGATGGGTGTGAGGTGATAGCTCATAGTGGTTTTGATTTCCCCCTCCCTGATGATTATCCTTTCCTCTCTTTTGGCTTCTCTTTTTATCAATGCTTCTTAGGGGAGTATATTTAGATATCTTAGAAAATTTTATTATTTACAGAAAACAAGAATTCTCCTTGTCTTCATTTTATTTCTCATTCTCTTTTGTAAGATGCTAATCTTACCTAGCTTTGGCTTTTGGTTAGATGTTCCCTCAGAGGGGTAGTTTTCTTTTAGGATGCTGAATTCCTCTTTCCTAACATTCATTATCATCTGGTTTCTAATGCCTTTGAAACAAAGTTTAATTTAGATATAAAATGTTATTTTCCTAAATATGATGGTATTTTTGTAAAGGCAACAATAGGGATGGAAGAAACTCTGAGCTGGGCATATACATGTGTTTCTCCATGTACACAAGCTTCTGTGTTCATGTTTATGTGCCTATATATTCTTGTATTTTAGAGCTGCCTGCCCATAGAACATTAGTCCTGATATAAAACACTGGTCATAGGAATGGGCTGCATAAATGAGAAAAAAGAAAATGTATAAAATGGCATAGAATAAATAAAGAAAATGGGTAATAGTTAATAAGAGTAAATAAACTTTAATATTTTTTTCCTACTCATAGAAGAACATTACAAAAACCTGTCCCCCATCCCTAAATATAACTACTAATAATATTTATCATGTTTCGTTTGAAGAATTTTACATTCCTATACCTATACATGTCAATTATATTTAACCTCCTTTCCATTGGCCTAATATGGGGCAATAAGATTCCTGTATTTTGCTGTAAATAATATTGTAAAGAACATGTTTGTGCATGAATTCTCTGTTCAAAGATTGGATTGTTTCCTTAGAATCAACCCTAAAATTTGTAATTACCAGGTCAGAAGGCAAAAGCGTATATAGGATTTTACCTTCCTGAAGGGCTGTTTATTTTATTTTACTTTAAAATTTTTTTTTATGTTTTAGTTATTTCTAGGAGAGAGAGAGAGAGAGAGACAGCGTGAGCAGGGGAGGATCAGAGACAGAGGGAGTCACAGACTCTGAAACAGGCTCCAGGCTCTGAGCTGGCAGTCAGCACAGAGCTCGACACGGGGCTCGAACCCACGAACCCCGAGATCATGACCTAAGCGAAAGTCGGACGCTTAACTGACTAAGTCACCCAGGCGCCCCTTATTTTACTTTTTAAATGTTTATTTACTTTTGAGAGAGAGAAAGACAGAGCATGAGCAGGGTTGGGGCAGAGAGAGAGAGGGACACACAGAGTTCAAAGCAGGCTCCAGGCTCTGAGTTGTCAGCACAGAACCTGATGTGGGGCTCAAACTCACAAACCGTGAGATCATTACCTGGGTCCATGTCAGACACCCAACCAACTAAGCCACCCAGGTGCCCCACTGAAGGGCTGTTTAAATCTCTGCTCCCCCCAGATATCAAGAAACATGTTCTTAACTAGAATTTCTTTGATTACATGAATATTATTCACATGTTAAAAAGTCATTTAAGTTTCTTCGTTGACATTTTTATATTTGTGCTCTTTTTATATGGAAGTCTTATAATTTTAATTACTATCTGTATGGACTCTTTAATTACCAAGAATATTAACATGTTGTAGCTTTTGCTGCAAGTATTTGCTGCAAATATTCCCCCCAGCTTATTGCTGTATTTGTTTTTTAAATTTATGAATGTTTGATCTTAATATTTTAAAATTTTATGTCCTGCAATCCTTTTATAATTATATTCAGAATTTCTACCATCCTTTTTAAGTTCCCAAAGCCCTCTTTTTCCAGTGATCAAAAATATATTAGTCTATTTTCTTCTCTATGGCTTGAGTTTTTACATGCTTAAGCATAGTGGTAAAAAAGCAGACCACTTCTTTTTGATTACTGGCTCCAACGTTTGGCAGCCAAGTGGACTTCATTATTAACCTCTTTCAACCTCAGACTCCTCACCTATAAAATGAGGATAATTACAGTACTATCACAAGGTGGTGGTGTAAGGATTAAGTAAATTAATTTCTGTATTTTTAGCAGGGCCCAATACATACTAATAATACAAGTGGTAATTATTATAAGTACTATTATTGATATACCATACAAGATAAGACTTTAACATGCTTTTTCTCTCAGATGGCTTAATAGCAGTGTTTATTGATGATCTTTCCTTTCCCCATTACAAAAGTGATTTCGGCCTATATTATGTTCTCATACGCTGTAACACCTGTTTCTGGCTTTCCCATTTATTTCTCAGTATATTTATACGCATGTGCCACACTGTTAAACACTGTAACTTCATAACATTTAACACTATTATATAGGAAGAATATGTATGTAGGAAACATAATTCTTTTTAAAACTATCTCGATTATTTTCTTAGGTCTTTTCCCCATGTGGATTTTAGAGTAATAACTAAAAATTTAATTGGATATTTTAATAAGAATATATAGCTATATCTCTAAATATACAACTTGACAAATATAAGAAAAATTTTACATGTATTTGTCATGTCACAGATACAATTTATATGCTTTAATTTTTAGATACCACAACACTTTGGATACAAGAGAAAACAATGCTATTGGAATGCAAGGGGAGGAACAGCAGAGTGAGAATTCATTAGTGAATAAAATCTAGATTATAAATGCTTACTCAACTTTTCAGGAGATGGCCATAGTAACACAGTCTATTATTCAGTGCAGTGGAAGTGATACAGTGGGCACCTGCACCATGTAAATGTTTTAATACTGCAGCCCTTAATGTCTGATATGATGCGGAAGAAAACCACAGAGACCTCAGGTTTTCCTGGGAATTACTGAGAATCCTACTACTAAGGGAGAAATGATCTCTGATCTTTGTGTTTACCATCGCTGTGGCAGCATTTTTGTCAAACCCATCACTACATTTTAAACTACTGAAGGAACATTTTTTGTTTTAATTTCAGCATTACATTTTTGTGCAATACATTTTTATTTATTTATTTATTTTTAAAATGTTAATGTTTTTTATTTTAGAGAGACAGAGCATGAGCAGGGAGGGGCAGAGAAGAAGTGGGAGACACAGAATCCGAAGCAGGTTCCAGGCTCTGAGCTGTCAGCACAGAGCCCCATGCGAGGCTTGAACCCACAAACCATGATATCATGACCTGAGCAGAAGTCAGACGATTAACTGATTGAGCCACGCAGGTGCCCTGCAATACATTTACTTTTAATAACACTACCAAGCATTTTGGTTTGTGTTTCACAGTTATTACAGGCTTAAATTTATAATAAGGATACCATTATAATTTTCAACTCCTAATGGAATAAGTATTTTTATGTTTTATCAATAACAATTTGGTCCCCCAAATTAATTGCAAATGACAACACAATATCTGTAAAAACTTAAATGTTCTTTAAGAAAGTGAGCCTTTTATGTCTATAATGATGGGACTCAGGTGCTCTGATAGAATGGTTGCCAGAATGTGAGACAGAAAAAATAAGAAACCTCTTCTAAATTGTAGTAAGTCAATTATATAAGGCATTAAAGAACATGTGCATAGGATAATATTCAACATAAAAGGACTCCATAGAATGTGTTATAAAGTTCCTAACTTCATTCTTTATAGATCCTGCTATGAAAATTAGAAGGTAAAGAAAATACCATCTAGGAGGACTCCTTTAGAGAAGTCTTGACATCCATGTTTGAGGAGAATTCCAGAAAGACTTAGATATACTTGATGGGTTTTTCAGAATCTGATCAAGGGGTGCTTCTGTTGTTGCCCTCTTTTTATCTTTTTAAAAATTATGAAACATTTCAGGCATTCAAAGAAGCATAAAAGAAGAATGTAACAATATTATGTACTCACCACTCAGCTCAAGTAATCGAGCATTATACGTATAATTGAATGGTATCTTCTTTTTTCTAATGAGAAATCCAACATTGAAAATATAGGATTTGGATGTCCTAAAATCTCCTTTTCCAAAGTTCCTTCCATCTAATATGTTCATTTTCCTTTGTTGCCATAGGGTGCCAAATGGCTGTAACTGGCAAAATGCTCTAGATAGAAATTGCCTGGGCTAAAGATGGCTAACAACCAGCAAATGTGTAAGGCAATTCTCAGCAATAGGGCAAGATTGTTGATATTTTAATTAACAACCGTCCTGGCCACCAACTCTCAAGGCTCCTTGTCTTCTCTTCTTTTTGAGAAAATGTTTTCCTAAATCTAACACGAGTAGAGGGGAAAAACCACATTACCTGTCAACACTGAGAGCGCAGAGATTGAGGACGGTGATCCCCACCGAGGACTTCTGCAAAAAGGGGAACAGCTTGCAAAGAAATACTCCAAAGTCATTGTTTTCAAAAGGCCAACGCCCAGCCAGCAGCTGAAAAAAGGAGACACCACGGTAAGAAATGACAGAGCTGGCATGGACACTTACATATCTAATGATCTTCCAAACTTCTCAGTTTCATTATTCATTATGCTTTCTAGTTAGCATGACAGCAATAGAGTATTATTATCATTAAAAAAATATTTTAAAGCCTTAGCATTTTTTTATCTGGAAAAATGTTGAGGATGATATATATAATAATAGGAGATGAACCTTTGATCTTATGTGAAGCAGTCATACCACCTACATTTCAAAGAGTAGCAAAAGGTTAGGGTTTGGGTGACAGCTTGAGTGAGAGGCAGTCCTCTCTTACCTATTTTTATTAAACCGTGAGTAAAGCTAGATTTCACATAGCAGGGCTGGATGATCATGTTATCTCTTGACAAGCAGCAAAGGCTCTGAATGCGAGGTTATGAAGAGTCTTGGGAGAAGGAAGTGGTTTGGGGAGGCACAGACTTTTCAGCTGGTTAACACCCTAAAGCCATTTTGAAATTAGCTACTCCTCTGTGCTTACAGGGCTGATTCTGCTTCACTAGGTGTGTCACCAGTGGCTTTTCTTTATGTAGGCTTAAACTTCCCTTTGTCATACAGAGAAAGGCGGTTACTGAGATCTGTTTGTAGCATTTGAAGGAAAATCTATTCTTTCATGTTGACAGTTTAAAACGTTTGTTGGAAGGAAAGGATGAATACCCTCTAGTGGCTGTGGTAAGTAGCAAGAACATAAAATTCCCCACCCTTCTACACTGTTGGTGGGAATGTAATCTGGTGCAGCCCCTCTGGAAAACAGTGTAGAGGTTCCTCAAAAAGTTAACAATAGAACTCCCCTATGACCCAGCAGTAGCACTGCTAGGAATTTACCCAAGGGATACAGGAGTGCTGATGCATAGGTGCACATGTACCCCAATGTTCATAGCAGCACTCTCTACAATAGTTAAATTATGGAAAGAGCCTAAGTGTCCATCAACTGATGAATGGATCAAGAAGATGTGGTTTATCTATACTATGGAATACTACATGGCAATGAGAAACAATGAAATCTGGCCATGTGTAGCAACATGGATGGACCTTGAGGGTGTTATGCTGAGCGCAATAAGTCAGGCAGAGAAGGATAAATATCATATGTTTGCACGTATAGGAGGATTAGGAGGAACTTGACGGAGGAACAAGGGGGAGAAGAAGGGAGGAAAAGTGGGGGAGAGGGAGAGAGGCAAACCATGAGAGACTCTTGAATGCTGAGAACAAACTGAGGACTGATGGGTGTGTGGGGGGGTGGAGATGGGCAGGGAGGAGGACACTTGTGGGGATGAGCACTGGGTGTTATATGGAAACCAACTTGACAATAAACTATTTGTTAAAAAAAAAAAAAAGAACATAAAATTCCCCGTGAAATGCTGATATTTATCTAATTAGGTATTATGCCAGGAGCCTGGGCTTTAATAATAGCACAGCTACCTAAAAGGGAAGTCCTTGCTGAATACTTGACGTCTTTTCAATAGTAAAAATGGTATTGATTTCCCTTCTAATTTTTTGCTTAGTAACTCAGAATTGAAACCTACTCCACTTATTAGGAAACGCTATCCTACTAAGTTGACTAATTAGACTTTTTCCTCTTTTTTTTGCAAAGTACCTATTGCCTTAGGAACTCTGAGTTGAGCTTTGAATTTCTGTTCTGTCATTTCTAGAAGATTATATAAGGCTTAATTTCATGATCAATGTGATCATTAACATGATACTCATTTTGAGAATTTAGTAATACAGGGCTCTCTAAAATCTTCTTCTTCTTCTTTAGAGAGAGTGTGCATGCAGATATGCGTGAGTTGGGGGGAAGAGGCAGAAGGAGAGGGAGAATCCACACTCAGCGCAGAGCCAGACACAGGGCTTGATTTCATGACCCTGGGATCATGACCTGAGTTGAAATCAACAGATGGACACTCAACTGACTGAACCACCCAGCACCCCTAAAATCCCATTTTTATATACCTAGTATGACTTATTCCAGAAGTTCTCTCTTAAACACTTAAAACACATTTCCTTTTCTTTTGAATGGTTTGCCAAATGGACCTAGTCCTCAATCCAATTCTGCCTCTCATCTCTTTTTCCTTAATTCTGATCAGCGTTGGTGGGTGTCTTCTCAGAATTTCCACATAAACTTTTGTCCAAGGACAATTGGTGGTCTCTTCACAGAAACACTGTCCTAAACTGACTGTTTTCATGAAGCTACAAATATTATACCATTGCTGATTGCTGGTTGTTAATGCTTGATGCAAGATACAAAACACATTTTTAAAATTTTTAAACTTTATTTATTTTTGAGAGAGAAAGACCGAGTGAGAGTAGGGAAGGAACAGAGAGAGAGAGGGAGACACAGAATCCGAAGCAGACTCCAGGCTCTGAGCTGTCAGCACAGAGCCTGACGTGGGGCTGGAACTCATGAACTGTGAGATCATGACCTGAGCTGAAGTTGGATGCTTAACCGACTGAGCCACCCAAGTGTCCCCAAAACACTATTTCTGAGATGACCCTATAAAGAAAAGAAAACCTGAAAACTACTTTTTATAGAGAGTTTATTATTTTGTCCCACAAGTATAATTCTCCACTGAAGTATTACAGAAATGTAAATAAAATGTGTAGAGATTGTTATAGGATATGATTTGGAATAATTTAGCTCTTATGGTGGTTCATTTCAGAAATAGAGGATCCTGAAATCCACATGGATAGATTCCCCAATTCACACATCCAATAATCAGAGAAAGGGATGTTTCTTGCTTAACACAAGGGAAACTCTGAGGTCCTGTGAGGGAATAAATGACCAGTGCTAAGAAAAATGATACAGAAAAAAACACAACTGAGCATGTATTGTTTCAGGCCCTTGTTTTTTCATTTTTCATGCTTGCCAGATGGGGTTAGATATAGAGGAAGGACTGAAGGGAAAGATATAATAGAATTGGTGGGTACCAAAAAATCATAGAATTGTCTTTCTTTGACATAAGGAGATGTTTTATTATATATGTTGTTATTTTTCTTTTCTCCAGGAGTGAGCATTGATTCTTCTTGGGAATTAAAGACACAGGGAAATTTTTAGAGGAAATCATTAGAGGAAATTTCCGGACAATCACAGGAGACTTCTATAACCTGTATCCACTTCATTCTGAAAGAATGTATGGAAAGTAACTGTCCTAATGTAGCCAGGGGAAATTAGGCCACTGCCTGTGGCAACTTCTTCCTTTTCTGATTAAAGATGGCTTCCTCAAAGAGGCCCCCATTAACTACCCAATCTCAAATAGGTCTTGTTTGTTAATCTCTTTCTTCATGGAACCAATGTGGGAGTAATTTTACATTCCAAGTCTCAGCTTGCTCTGTTTTAGCAATAAAGCATATTCAAAAGAAAGAGGGAATCAAAAAGGCATAGAGTGTAACTCACCTATTTTTCTCTTATTTAGAAGAGATATTTTGGAACTTCTGAAAGACTACTGGGAATGCATCCTTTCTGTTATTTACTAGCGTTGAAAATTAAAAACACAAGATTTAAAATAGTAAAAAAGAAGCTGTATAAAAACATGTAATGAAAAGCAAGTCTCCCTTAAAGTCAAGTCCCCTAAAATCCCTGCCCAAAGGCAACCATTGTTGATTGTTAAGTGTGTTTTCTTCCAGAAAACTTCCTATGTACCTAAAAGCATATGCCCTTAAAAAACTGGGAACATATGGAAATAATACCTTTTAACAAGTCTTTTATGATATTTTTTGCCTAGAGTACATTTTTGGTAAGCAGTTCTATTGTCTAATTAAAAGGTTTGGATTTTTAATTTTTTTTTAACGTTTTATTTATTTCTGAGAGAGAGAGAGAGACAGTGTGAGCAGGCGAGGGTCAGAGAGGGAGACACAGAATCAGAAGCAGGCTCCGGGCTCTGAGCTAGCTGTCAGCACAGAGCCTGACGTGGGGCTCGAGCCCACGAACCATGAGATCATGACCTGAGCCGAAGTTGGACGCTTAATCGACTGAGCCACCCAGGTGCCCCAAGGTTTGGATTTTTAAAGCACATCCATGAAAGAATTTAGACTAAGATAGGAAAAGATAGGCAACTGTATAAGATAAATCTAGACCACAGCAAAAGAACTAGTTGGTTTCGTTAATGTTAACAAGCTACTATCACTTCAATAAAAGAAAAACCAAACTAGTCTGGCAAAAGACAAGTTGGATTGGTTCAAAGGGTTAACCCGGCACCTTGTGGCAGTCATAGCTTATTTTTGCCATACAAAGGCCTATGCTATTATTATAATTTCAAGGACATCACACAGGTCCTAGCACATAGTAGGTATTGAATGAATTAATAATCCCAACTCATTAATTGAGGCCAATATTTTCATATTTTGAAATTAGTACCAATTTTGCCCTGAAAACACATCCATCTTGAAATTTACTTTCTATTTAAAAGTTGCCTATCAGTACCCCAGAGTAGTATTTCATTCTTCACATTGAAACAAACCACACACCTGTCAATGGGTTATTTGAGGAAGTGGGAGAATACTGTTCTATTTAAGACTTCAGGTTAAACAGGAGCTCCCAGAAACTCTGTGCTTGGAGACCTCTCAGTCTGGGCTGTGGTGAGACTATCCAGCCTAAGAGCCACAGAGCAGACACTTGAACATGATGTGCATCCCGTGGCCTAATTGTATTCTCTGGAGGATAGAGAGGGCTACCAGAGAACAATCGCTGAAGGAGCAGAGGGCAACCTGCTGAGTGTGGATTTTACTGAAGGATACTTTCCTTGATTCGAGCCCAGGGGATTTTTCTACAGTTGAAATATATGTTGTTAAAGTCCCTGATCATCATCTGAAAACTAAAGTACCTCTAAATGGCAGAAATGAGTGTATACATTGACTAAGAATGTATATGTATGTATGTACGTGTGTGGTTGATTTGGATTATGTCAAAATCAATATAAAATTGACAGGCTGCATTTTTTTAACCTATCAAAACCATATTTACCTAAGGACTTGTCCCACAAGGTATGCTCATAAGCACTCTGCTTTTAGAATGACTAGATCCAAAAGCAGGATCTCTGTCCACCACTCTATTTAGTACAAAGCAATGTCTACTTGGTTGGGATGTTTTAGTTATGTGCAACGTAACTGTGTATGCCAGTTTTCTGGAACATAACAACCAGAAAGTAAGCAAAAATGTAAGAAGCCCATTGGTTGACGTGAAATTTATGCCCTAAAGCTCGTGTACTTTACTTACGGGCAAACTGCTGGAGTCTTCACTGAAGGTTGATTTATTCTTTCTTTGTATTCAGTGCTATAAAGTTTAGTCTTTTTTGTTCCTTAGTCCACTGCACATCCAGGGCTCCTCACTACTGGGAACTCTCCAGAGTAATAGTTCTCAGTCTTGCCTGTACATTAGAATGATTTAGGGAGCTTTTAAGAATCCCAGTACCTGGGCCATGCCCCTAGACCAGTACTTCTCATCTTGGGGCAGTGTGGTCCCCCAGAGCACATTTGGCAATGTCTGGAGACATTTTGGTAATTACAATCAGGTTGGAGGATGGAGGCTACTAACATCTAGCTGGCAGAGAATAGGTCTCCCCAGTGAATAGTTATCCAGCACAAAATGCCTATAGTGCAGAGGTTGAAAACCATATTATAGACCAATAAAGCAGAATCTTTGGGGTTGGGACCCAAGCCTCAGTAGTTTTTATTTTATATTATATTATATTATATTATATTATATTATATTATATTATATATTTATTTTATTTATTTTATTTTATTTTTTCCCTTACTTTATTGTCAAGTTGGATTCCATATAACACCCAGTGCTCATCCCAACAAGTGCCCTCCTCCATGCCCATCACCCCCCCTTCCCCTCTCCCCCACCCCCATCAGCCTTCAGTTTGCTCTCAGCATTCAAGAGTCTCTCATGGTTTGCCTCCCTCCTTCTCCCCAACTATTTTTCCCCTTCTTCTCCCCCATGGTCCTTTGTTAAGTTCCTCCTAATCCACCTATACGTGCAAACATATGGTTATCTGTCCTTCTCTGCCTGACGTATTGTGCTCAGCATAACACCCTCAAGTTCCATCCATGTTGCTACAAATATGCCTCAGTAGTTTTTAAAGCTCCCAGGTGATTCCAATGTACAGCGAAGTTTGAGAATCATTGCTCAGGGTAGTGGTTCTCAAGTCTTCAAAGCATCAGAATCACCTGGAGGGCTCATTAAACCAAACTGGTGGGCTCCATTCCCAGAATTTCTGATTCAGTAGGTCTGAGGTGAGGCCTGAGAATTTGCATTTCATTTATATTTCTTTTACTGAAGTATAGTTGATACATATAGTATTTGCATTTCTCATGAGTTTCCAGGTGATGCTGATAGTGCTGTTCCATCAACCACACTTGGAGAACCACTGCTCTAGAAGCACCGTGATCAACAAAAAATGACAGCTAACAGCCAGATGGGGAAGAGCAGAAATAGCATATCATATAGACATATGAAATTAAAAAATCATAGTAGTTTAGGGGAAGCATCCCACTACCCATTCCCCCAGTAGTCCCTAAAGGTATCAGTACATAAAAGTACAGTTCGGTAGCAGGTGGCTTGACTGTTATTTATGCAAGACCCTGATGTTGTACCCTCATATTTCAGGCCTCATCAGCTTGGTGCTACAGAATAAGGCTGTTTTTTCCCCTAAATTCAACTTAGGATGTGAACTCATAAGACTTAGATTCAAGTCCGAGATCTACCTGTTACTGTGTGACCTTGAGTTAAGCCCTGTCAGCCTCATTTCTGTATTTGTTAAATGGGGTGGTTCTCATTACTCCAACAGTGGTATGATGACCATCTCGGAGGCTCAATCAGAACAATACGTATGAAAAAATTCTGCAAACTATATCTGCACCACACAAACATTAGTTACTTTGAACTGCTATAATTTGTAATCATAAGTGGAAATGTACCATTTATGCACAACCTAATGAAAACAAGGATAATAGAAATGAATTTACCCCCTCTCTATTCCAGATGTTATCTCCTGCCATTTAATGCTATTACTTGGATATTACTTTTGTTATTGTCATGGCATCTTAATAAGGGGATAAATAAAACCAGTGTCACATTGTTCTATGTGCTAATTTTCCTTCCAGCCCATCTGGGGTGGCTGAGGGATTCTCTTCCTCCCTTCACACCACTCCACCCATTCTAGACAGGAATGAGGGATTTATGAACACAATCTATATTCTCAAATGTTTTCTTCTCTTCAACATGAATTATTGCAGTGGCACTTGGAACTGAACATGAAGGCCAGGTACCAGTGTTCAAAAAGTGGGGTCCTAAGATTTTCTTTCTTGCTGGGGGAGATGCTGGGATGTAGAAGTTGAATAGTTGAATCTGTAGTAAACAAGAATATCTTCCAATAGCACAGACTGAGTTAATTATAATGCCTATGATGCCCAGGACAGGCCTTTAATGAAAACATACTCTCTGACTGTTGCAAATCTCAAATCGGATGCAATAAAATAAATCACTGTGTGTGACCGAACACGGAGTTTGCTTTTCCTTTATGTTTTTAATTGCTTCAGTGTTGAGGTGGAGCTTTCATATAGATAAATGAAGTAAAATCCATGGCTTCTGCTCTATCCATACACATTTTCCTTTGACAGGCTCCTCTTGCCTCGTGACCAGCCCCAAATTTGAAGTGTATGACAAATATAGAGCAGAGCAGCAACTTCATAAATGTTCTCAATTCTGGCACTGGGTGCCCTCAGTGACCTAGGGAGATAGAGAAGCACTATTTCTAATTAAAGTAAGTGGCTTGGCACAGCAGTTAAGAGCATGGGCCCTGAAGCTCTCCTTGGACTTAAGGCTCTGCTGTGTTCCTGTGTGATGTTGACATGTTGATTAACTTCACTGCTTTTCAGTTCCTTTCCTCTAGACAATGAAGACAGTAATAGCAGCTACCTCAGGGGATGACTGTGGGCAACAGAAGAGACAATCCATACAGAGGGGTTAGCAGAAGTAAGCATCTGGAAATGTGGGCTATTTGCACAGCCTATCATTATCAGTCTCTACGTTGTGTCCTGTTTTTCCATGAGAGTGTGAAGGAGAATCATCCAGATCACCAGCTGCAGAGTGTTGGAAGACGACACAAGCTCAAAAGACCTCATTCTCAAGGAAATTACTACCTAGAAGATGAACAGGCATAACAGTTCCTAAAGAAGCTGTAAGTGACATTCTGTGGGAGCTCAACAGAAGGAGACGGTGGTATGACACCATGGCAGAGAAAACAGGCTCAGGAACCCGAGATGTCCCCTGGCAAACTTAGACAAGTTAACTGTGGCCTCAGAGAAGACTGGATATAAAAAGAAAATCTATGCCATAGAATGGATGTGGGGATGAAATAAATTAATTCCACAAAGCACTTAGAACAGGGCCTGGCCCATCACAGATCCTAAGTGTTAGTTCCTGTGAGAGACTGTTCCTGCTATTCTGCACTTCTGTGGGAAACATGGGATTATTGCTACTCCTCGCTGTCCGTATCTTACACTGTTGAATATTCAGTGTTTCTGTTTTTGCCAAGGTCGTAGTTTTTCAGAATCTGAAATACATGGCTGTTAACAACAACCAGGTGGAGGAGGGAGGGGGGAGAGGAAAAATACTTTTTGAAACCAGGGTTCCAAAATCATGAAGTTTTCTTAGGAGAAAGGTGGTTCCCCCAAGACATGGACTTATTATCCTCAACAGTCTCAGTAACCTGGAGGCTGGGAATGAAAAGAAATGTGTCTTTTGAATAACTCTGCTGTGAGGATACCAGTCTACAAGCAGGGGCCTTGAGACTTCTACTTATTTTGCATGGGTAAAAACCAAAGGATAATTAGATGGAGAATAATTAAAATTCTTTAAAGCAGGAACATTAGAAGGACTCAATATCAAAATTACACAGGTTAGTGCCAAATATACGTGCCAATACTTTAAGATTTAATTCATAACAGAGAGGAGATTTATACTGGAAAAAATGATCCCTAGCTTTTCCTGACCGGAGAAAAGATGTCACATACGTGTCATCAGTGGACTTACATTTTCTTGTAACAAAGTGCAAGCAGAGTTAATTATAGTCTATAAATGCTCTGACCTGGACACACAACAAGGCGCAAAACCTAGTAAAAACATTTTATTGTTTCTTTTAATCAGCAGTCTCTATGGAAGTACATGCTGGTACTCGTTTAAAAGAAACCTGCAGGCAAAACAAAGCAGAACAAAGCAAAACAAAACAAAGTGGTAGAGATCTCCACAGACAGATTTAGGGAGTAGCTCCAAAAGACTTATCAAGAATTGGTGGTAAGTAGGAAAAAGGGAAAACCAATAGCGTATTTGAAAGCACGCAGCTTATTTAACGATTTCATGTACAAAACCTTAAGAACTGGAGTTCGTTCTTCATTGTGAAGTATGACATGCAGTCATAAGAAATTATCCTGTGTGTAGACAGAAATAATGACCCAACCATGATATGGTATGCAGCATGAAGAAATGGTACTCTACGTCTCTCTTGGGGGAAGAATACAGGTGATACTGAAGCTGACATGTTACAGTCCAAAAGGTTCAGGTGATTTTAAATATTTAATAACAGAAATTCATTAGACAATAAAACTTCAAGATTTCCAGCATCTGACACATAAAGTAAAAGAGGAAGACATACCTCAGATGTCCGAATTACCAATCATGTAATGATACTTCACATAAGAATGACATAGCATTTGAATAACTTGTCATTAAAGTTTTAGAAGCCTGGCTGTCTTCTGGGAAGTGCTACCTGTGGCATAGGGAGTATTAAAAGAAAAGTTATACTTAACGGGAAGAGAGCAGAAGGGAACATCCTAAAGAGGAATGGAACTTCCAGCTCCAGCCCTGTCAGAAATCTCTGGGCCTTGCTCCCCTCCTCTGCTGAATAATCTATCTCTGGAGCAACATTTCTTATCTCTAAATTCCCCGCCAGCTCAGAAATTGTGTGGTTTTTTTTTCTGCATTGGAACTCCAGCTATAACTGGTTTCTCTGGAACTACTATCAACTCCATTTATCCCTAATCCTACCTTAATCTTTCCCTTCATTTTACATAACTTTTTTTCCCCCCAAATTCTCTTTTATTTTTCCTGTCAGTGACTGTTTCAGTTCTTTTTGCTTTTTTTCTACCCAAAAGGATTAAGGATTTCAAAACCTATGGAATCCCATAGATGGAAGCACTGAGACTACTTATTTACCTTGAATGAATCAACAATATTTTATTACTCTCTAGGGAAAAACTAAAATATACAGTAAACTTGTAAGTGAGCTATAAGCATCCTATTTTAAATATAATCCTGACTATATATAAAATGCAGGTAAAAATAGTAGGCAAGTAGCTATTTTAAGCTTCCAGTCAAGGGTCTGTTATAAATAGTAGTGTATAATTAAGGCTTTTAAAAAAGTTTTGAAAATGAGCTTGATATTATTTTGTCTTATGGTTAGTTGCAAACAATACAATGTTAGGTTGTGCTAATCAAGACCAATAGATTATAAGCTAGTTTTGCTTCTAATCTTGATATTTGATATGTGCTATATCTCTAGTGGAAGCATTTTGTTTATTTTTAGTGCTACCCAGAACAGAAAACATAAATTTGGAGTCTAATGTAATTAGCCTACAGTGATGTCAAGATTCCTTTTCTAGACTTGATAACTTAGAGACACTTGTACTTCTCTAAGGAGTATTAACTGTCATGGAAACCACCCATTTAATCAAATGTTATTTTTAAAATTTTCTCTTATGTTTTTTTAAGTTTAAATCCAAGTTAGTTAACATATAGTGTAATAATGATTTCAGAAACAGAATTTAGTGATTCATCACTTACATATAACACCCAGTGCTCATCCCAACAAGTGCCCTCCTTAATGCCCATCACCCGTTTAGCCCATCTTCCCACCCAACAACCCTCAGTTTGTTTTCTGTATTTAAGAGTCTCTTACGGTTTGCCTCCGTCTCTGTTTTAATCTTATTGTTGCTTCCCTTCCCCTATACTCATCTCCTTTGTTTGTTAAATTTCACATATGAGTGAAATCCTATATTTGCTTTTCTCTGACTAACTTATTTCACTTAGCATAATAAGCTAAGTTCCATCCATGTTGCAAATGGCAAGATTTTATTATTTTTGATCACTGAGTAGTATCCATTATGTGTATGTGTATGTATGTGTGTGTGTGCGTGTATCACATCTTCTTTATTCAATCATCAGTTGATGGACATTTGGGCTCTTTCCGTACTTTGGCTATTGTCAATAGTGCTGCTATAAACATTGGGGTGCATGTGCCACTTTGAATCAGCACTCCTGTATCTTTTGGATAAGTACCTAATAGTACAATTGCTGGGTTGTAGGGTAGTTCTATTTAATCAAATGTTATCAAGACAAGTTTGGTAAACAACATTATATCTTAGATTTTAAAAGTTCTATCATTTTAGACTTAGGACAGGTACTTAGAGATCATCTATATCAATGGTTCTCTTAAGTGTTGTCTGGGACTCCTGGGGATCCCTAAGAGCCTTTCGTAGGGTCTGTAAGATCAAGCTAACACTAGCAGATTACTGCCTTTCACCTTGTTGGTACAAAAGCAATGGTGGGTAAAGCTGCTGGTTACCTTAACACAAATAGAGACAGTGGCACCATACTGTTTTAATAGTCACTGTATTTTTTACCATCACACACTAGCAACAAAAAATTGTTGCTGCAAGATTAATGGTAAGGGGTTCAGCGGGGCCATAGGATACAAGAGCAATATACAAACACCAGTTACATTTCAATATTCCAGCTAAAAATCCAAAAATCCAAAAACGAAATTAAGAGACAATTTCATATGGTTGCTCGTATAGGAGGATTAGGAGGAACTTAACGGAGGACCGTGGGGGAGAAGAAGGGGGAAAATAGTTGGGGAGAGGGAGAGAGGCAAACCATGAGAGACTCTTGAATCCCGAAAACAAACTGAGGGCAGTTGGGGTGGGGGGTGAGGAGGGGGATGGGCATGGAGGAGGGCACTTGTGGGGATGAGCATTGGGTGTTATATGGAAACCAACTTGACAATAAACTATTTTAAAAAAAAGAGAGAGAACTTCATTCAAAATAGTGTAAAGGAATAAATGTTACAAAAGAAGTTTATAATACGTACTGAAAGCTACTGGAGAAATCAAGATCGAAATACATGTTTACGGATTGGAAGAATCAATATTGTTAAGATGGCAATGTTCTCCAAATTCAACTAAAAGATCAATATAATCCCTATCTAAATGGAAGGAAATGAGTAAGTTTCTCTTAAAATTTGTATATAAATTTAAAGAACCTAGAGTAAGTAAAACAATGTTGAAATGAAAGAACAAAGTAGGACTTGTAATATCTGTTTAAAAACTTACTATAAACTATAGTAATCAAGACAGGATGATACTGGCATAACAACAGACAAAGACACTGGAACAGAAAAGAAAGTCCAGAAATAAACTCTTACATTGATCATCAATTGAATTTTGACAAAGATGCCAAGCAATTCAATGACTAGAGGGTGTTTAAAAATGGTGTTGGAACAGTTGGATGTGCCTATGCAAAAAATGAACTTAAATGCTTGTCTCATATTCTACACAAAAACTGTGATCAAAGATCTAAATGTCAAGAGCTAAAACTATAAAACTGTTAAAGGAAAACACTAGAGAATTTTTTTGATGATCCTGGCTTAGGCAAAGATTTCATAGATTTGACACCAGAAACATGATCCATAAAAGAAAAGTCAAAATTAAAAAAATTTTGCTCCTCAAAAGACACCACTAAAAGAATGAAAAGATAACCACAGAGTGAGAAAAATATTTGCAAATCATCCATCTGATGAAGGACTTCTGTCTAGAATATATTTAAAAAACTCCTACAATTAAAAAAATATAAAGACAAATAACAATTAAAAAGTGTAAGAGATTTAAATAGACATTTCACCAAAGTAGATATAAAAATAGCTAAGAATATGATGAAAAATACTGAACATCATTAGTTTATTAGGGAAACAGAAATTAAAACCACAATGAGAGATCACTATGCATCATTAGAATGGCTATGATGAAAAAGACTGAAAATACTAAGTGTTGGTGAGCATGTGGAGGAATTGGAACTGTCATATAATGCTGATGGGACTGTAAACAGATATAATCATTTTTATATTAATATGATCCAGCAACATTATTCATATCCCGCATGTTACTCATTTGTATTTAGTTCTGTGTAATTTTGTGACATGTGTAGGTTTGTGTATCCATCACCAGTCAAGATACAGAACAGGTCCTTGGCCACAAGGATCCTTTATGGTGTCCTCTTAGAGCCACACTCGCCTCCCCTCCCTTCCCCATTCCTAATCCCTGATAACCATTTATCTGTCCTCAACCTGTATAACTCTCATTTTAATGACTTTTCTATGTTTTAGAAAAGAAATCACATAATATATACTCATTTGAGATTGGCTTTTTTCACTCAGCATCCAAAACTGTTCATCCAAATTTTTACATATATCAATAGCTGGTTCTTTTTTAATCTTGAGTTTACTTGCATGAAATAGATGTGCCATAGTTTGTTTAACCACTCACCCACTGTAGAACATCTGAATTGTTTCTGGATTCTGGCTATTACAAATAAACAACTATGAACATGCATGAACAGGTTTTTGCATGAACATAATTTCATTCTTTGGAACAAATGCCCAAGAGTGCAACTGCTGGGTCTGACAGTAATTGCGTGTTTACTTTTATAATAAACAGCTGAACTCTTTGCTAGAGTGGTTCTACAATTTTTCATTTTCATCAGCAATGTATGTTTATTTTAGTCATTCTGATAGGTGTGTAGTGATAATCTCACTGTGGTTTCCATTTTGCATTGCCCTAATGGCTGATGACATTGAACATCTTTTCATATGCTTATTGGGTCATTTGTATATCCTCGTCAGTAAAATTCCTGTTTGTATCTTTTCCCCATATTCTATTTGGATTATTTTTGTTGTTGTTGAGTTTTGAACGTTATCTATATATTCTAGATATTAGCCTTTATTGGACTTGGCGATTGTAAGTATTTTCTCCTAGTCTGTAGGTTTCTTTTCATCTTCTTAAGACGGTCCTTTGTAGAGTAACAGTTTTAAGTTTTGATGAGGTTCTATTTATCAATTTTCTCTTTTATAGGTTGTGCTTTTGGTATCAAGTCTAAGAATGCTTTGCCAAGTCCTAGATCCCAAAGATTTTCTTCCTTTTTGTCCCTAAAATTTCATACTTTTACATTTTCATTTAAGTTCATAGTTTTTAAAAAGTTACTCTTTTTTAAACTTCATTTATTTTGAGGGAGAAAGCACAAGCAGGGGAGGGGCAGAGAGAGAGGGAGAGAGAGAATCCCAAGCAGCCTCCATGCTGTCAGCACAGAGCCTGATGTGGGGCTTGAACTCACAAACTGAAATCATGACTTGCGCTGAAGTCAACATTCGCATGCTTATCGAATTGAGCCACCCAGGTGACCCTCCCAAATTGTTCTTAATTGTGGTAAAATACACACAACATGAAATTTTCCAAATTAACCATTAGTCACGGATCATGGATGTCTTTAGCAGAGAAGAGATAGTTTGAACAGAATGACAGGATGCAATAAGGATCAGGGAACCTAAAAAGGAATTGAATGATAAATATTAAGCCATAAGGCACTTGCTTTTTTCCACTCATTCATTTACCCAAAATTCCTGGCTTAGAAATAACATTTTATTAGATGTCTTCAACTCTGTACAGGCTTTCTCTTCTGGACCATTTCCACAAACTTAAATGTTTATCATTTCATGAGAGTTAGAGTTCCAATAGAGACAGACTCTGGTCTATCAGCTGAGAGGCTACTTTTATTATATCAACCTGAACACAAGACCAGTTTCAATTAGTATCTCCGTAAGAATGTAAATAGCTCAGTGTTTTGGTTCACAGTCAGAACTAAAGATGTTGTCTGCTCACATTCTGAGAGTCTATGCTCCCTGCTTCTCTCCCTCCCTCCTTCTATCTCTCCGTCCCCTCCTAAATATATATAAACTGTCTTCTGTGTACCTGATGAACTACATAGTATCTAAGACTTGAGTCCCAGAGATGGATCTAACACTTACCTCTGTCTTCTTTCCTCCGTCCCCTGTAGCACCTTCTTCTTTCCCCCCAACAATTAAGAAAGAACTATATATACAGAGAATGTCTGTACCACAAAATTACACGTACACACACACACACACGCATTATAAAAAAGGAACACAGAATATTTCTTATCCTTTCACCACTTTCCCCTTTGTCTATGACATGGCCCTTCGGTCCATTATCAAAGAAAAATTCCTTGAATTTTATAGAACAGAGATAAAAACATTCATTTATTTTAAATTATGACCATATAATTTAATTGGCATTTCAAAAATATATAGTGATTTTCTGATCAAATAATTTCAAGTTATGTAAAGTTTTTGACTTTAAAATCCTTAGGGAGTACCTCTTTTTTTTCTGCATGGAATTTCCCTAAAATAAATGCAAAGGTCTTTATTTCTTTTTCCTAACTGAAACATGAATGGTTGCCCAAAGATCTGGTCACTTGGTTTAGTGCTGCTCTTAATAGTTTGAAAGACAATATAACAAACATCTCTAAGATCATGACAAAGAATTTAAAACTTCTTCAGTTTTGATGAGAAATGCATGATTTACCCAAATGGTTTCATGGATACTTGGTCACCAAGACCCTCAGTGAGGCCATAGTTCTGATGTGCGGTAACTAAATGGGGGAGACAGAGAGACAATAACAGCCCTTGCCTGTTCTTCTTTTAATGCTTTATTTATTTATTTTTATTTTAGACAGAGAAAGTGTGAGCCGGGAAGTGGTGTAAAGAGAGAGAGAGAGAGAGAGAGAATCTTAAGGAAGTTCTGTGCTCAGTATGGAGCCCACCACAGGGCTATCTATCCCAAGACTCTGGGATCATGACCTGAGCTGAAATCAAGAGTCAGACACTCAGCCAACTAAGCCACCCAGGCACCCTGGGTATTCTTCTAATTGATGTTAGTAGTCACTTCAGGAGCAAGCCTACCATGTGTCTTTGTGCCTAATGGGATTCCATGAGATTGAGGCCCCTCATTATTTATTTCATAAAAACAAATGACTTGAGAGATCAAGTGATTTATTCAAGATCAGTCACAAACAATTTTTTTTTTAATTTGATTTCTTGGGATTATGCCCATTTACTTTTTTGGGAGTTGGAGACATAAGCCACTTAAAAATATCAAAGGTTATGAAGACATATTAATATTTCTGAAGTTCAGATTTTGAGCTTTGACCTACATTGGAACAAAATGGAGACGAATGAGTGGCAGGGATGAGAGGCAGGAACAGGGTAGTTAGTGAGATGCCACAGGGGTTGATACACTTTTTTTGTAGATGTCCAGATAGCAAATATTTTAGTGTCTGTCAAAATGATTTACTTAAGTAATGGGTATGGCTGTGTTTCAATAAAAGTTCATTTACAAAAATAGGCACTGGGTTGGATCTGGCCCACGGGTTGTAGATCCACCTCTGGGCTGGAGAATCAGGAGAAAAGAGAAGTGGCAAGCACTCAGCGCTTGCAGATGAGGCTCTAGAATGTCCCTGTTAGTGTATACTATGTCCAGATTTACTTCCCCCACTTTACGGTAGCCCAGGAGCTGGGGGCAATTTTAAGGTCACTCAATAACACCAATGAAAATACTACTCTGAAGCTGTTTCCTTGGCACAAAAAGGAGGAAAAGTTTCAACAAATCTCGTAAGTTTAAATGGATATTCATAAGATTGCAAAACCCAGTGCTCACACACATTTCACACACTTCTGAATATCTTCTGGGAGTATGGATTATTTGCATTGTAAGACCATTGTAAGTTGCATTTGAAATTGAGTGAGTGTTTTTGATGAATAAAATTCCTTTTAGGGATGCTGCAGTGCAAATTGTGTATGATATTATGAGGGATTTTATTCTGATTTCATAAGCTACAACTTGGTAAATTTCTATAGCAACCCTCCCTTACCAATCTTATTTTAATAGTAGTTACCAGTTATAACTAAACCTACAGGCTTTACCTAATAATTGGCACACCCAAGATATGTCATTTAACAAAAATTACCTCAGAGAGAGTGTGTGGAAAATTTCATTAATTTAACTTAAACTCTCATAACATTTACTATCTGCTATCATTGTTTTTTAATATGTGCTTCATAGTATGTTTGGATATTTTATTTTATTTAAGCTTATTTATTTTGAGAGACAGAGAGTGAGAGGGTGAGAGAGAGTGAGAGGAGCAAATAGGGAGAGAGAATCCCACGCAGGCTCCATGCTATCAGCACAGAGCCTGATGCGGGGCTCGAACCCACGAACAGTAAGATCATGACCTGAGCTGAGATCAAAAGTTGGACATTTAACTGACTGAGCCAACCAATCACCTCTGAACAATTAAAAAAAAATTCTTTTTAATGTCTTTATTTTATTTTGAGAGACAGAGACAAAAAGTGAGCAGGGGAGGGGCAGAGAGAGAGGGAGACACAGAATCTGAAACAGGCTCCATGCTCTGAGCTGTCACTGGGGTGCCTGGGTGGCTCAGTCGGTTAAGTGTCTGACTTTGGCTCAGGTCATGATCTCACGGTTCGTGGGTTCGAGCCCCACATCAGGCTCTGTGCTGACAGCTAGCTCAGAGCCTGAAGCTTATTTCAGATTCTGTGTCTCCCTCTCTCTGCCCCTTTCCAGCTCGTGCTCTGTCTCTCTCTGTCTCAAAAATAAAGAAATGTTAAAAAAAATTAAAAAATACTTAAAAAATAAAATAAATAATCATTTATTATAGCAGTAATGGAACATGCTGAAATCTAATTTTGTCTCTATCTCTTGAAATTAATTTGACTAATTTTGTTTTAGTAGTAGATACTCCTTTGGGAGAAAAAGAAATGACAGTGTTTCTATTTTTTAAGAAAATGTTAATAGGTGTTTCACTTTTAAAATGCTTTTCGTGTGTGTGTGGGTTTGGTGGTCTCAAGAACTTCAACAAAAAGCCAGAGTATAAGATGGCCCTGGCTTGTAGGCTAACTTGATTGTATATGTTTGTATTCTTAAACAGAATGTGTGCCATTCAAAGTCATGGGTATCCTGGATTTGTGTTTTCTATAGGCATTTAGTAAATGTATGAGTTGATTTGGGGATTATCCATCACAGAGGCAGATAACAGATTTGTTTGAAAGCCAAAGAAGAATTACAATGAACAAAATTCACACATATGCTACACAGGTCTTTAGAGCTTTCAGAATTAGAAAAAAATTCCTATTTAAGAAATTCTGCCTAATTCTTAATAGTGTACCATGCCCTGATATAGTTCTCCAAAATTACTGACCAAAAGTTACATTAAAGATTTATAATCAAGATTTATTAATTAAAATATATTTAATATATAGGTATATTTTGATATGCAAATATTACATATATTTTTTCATAGATACATATATAGGTCATATTTGTGTGTGTGCATATATATATATTTCAACATATGTGTGTACAGAAAGATGCATATGAGAATGTCCATAGAAATACTATTCATATTAGCTCAAAATTAGAAAGTGTTTAAATGCCTACATAGAGTAGAGTGGATAACTTGTGGCATACTCAGACAAGGAAGTACTATACAGTAATGAGAATGAATGAGCTACAACACAGCAATGTGGGTTAGTCTCACAAACATAATATTGAACAAAAGAAGCCATACAGAGAAGAATACATTATCATATGATTCTATTTATATAAAACACAAAAATAGGCAAATGCGTGCTGTTAGAAGTCGGGAGAGTGGTTGCCTCGGGAGTTAGGGTAATTGGTGACTGAGGGACTTCTGGGTGCAAGTAATATTCTGTATCTTGATCCTGGTTACACAAATGTGTTCATTTTGTGAAAATTCATGGAGCTGACACTTATGTACACTTTTCTGGATGTATATTATACTTTAATAAAAATTTTAAAAGGTTTACACAGTATTATGGCTCTTAAATGATGAAACAGTCCCCTAATTTTCATAGGTTTATTTTCTATCAGAAAATCAAATTTGGGGAAACAATGGAAATATGCAGAAAAACAGTATTTATGACACAAATGACATTTTAAAGGAGAATTTTGGAGTATTCAGGACTTTTTTTTATGAAACTAAGTTAAAAATTTACAGCAGAGATGGTTCCTTCCTTCCTTCCTTCCTTCCTTCCTTCCTTCCTTCCTTCCTTCCTTCCTCTCTCTCTCTCTCTCTCTTTCTTGGTACAAACATTCTGTAGAATTGTCTCATTAGATAGAAAACTCAGGTGAGATAGGGTATAGTATATTGTTCAGTACTTGGCAGAGATGTGTGCTCATCCCATTACCTTTCATACTTTGACAGGCAATGACTGGTCATTTTTAATTTGTCCAATAATTGTTTGCTTTACTTGTTGCTTTTATAATTAGGGCTATTAATAAAGTTCCCAACTTAGTTTTAGATTCAATGGGACCACTTCAAAATATATACTTCATATGTATATTTATTTTTTCAAACTGAAGAGTTCTGGCTTCTTTTTAAATATCAGTTGAGACATATTCCCAAACATCATCCATGTGATGATGTGTTTCACATTCCCCTTTGAATTCCTGTGCATCTGGTAAACCCAGGAATGAAGGTCTAGAAATGCAACATTTAGTTTTATCACTAAAATCTCATGTTTCCACTCCAGATAAAACTATGGGCTAGTCATAGACACTCATTTTTGTCTCATGTCCTGGTCTTCCCAGCAATAACTGGGTGAAACACCTATTTTGCAAAATGTGTCCCTCTGAGCAGACAAGCAGAGGTCTAGAAATCAGTTCATCTAGAGCTCAACCTTTGTTTTATTATTTTATTTTCTGGCTCCTTTCTGTTGGTTGACCTCACCAACATGACAATGAGTATAGAATACAAAAATCTGCTTACCAGATGTGCCAACGCAATCTGCAAGATTTACAACATAAATTCTATTCTGGAGAGAAGTCTCTGTATCATACACATTTTTCTTTATGATGTGTTACTTCTGTCTTAAATAAGCAACTAAAGAAGCTATTGGATTTAACAGAGAGAGAAAAGGGTCTGACTTTATCTTTGAACACGGTCTTTGAAAATACATTTCTGTACCAGGGATGGCATCTGGATGACTGTAAAATTTGCTTCATGAGGCATACAGAGGGGAAGCAGTATGGTTCCTTGTCCTACAACATGGTCTCCTAGATCAGACTGGATTCAAATCCTGGCACTGCCACTTGCTAGCTGTGTAACCCTCAGGAAATTCCTTAAACACTGTATCTCCGTTTCTTCATTTCTAGGTGAAAGTAGTGCATCGTGAGTTTGTTGTGCGGATCAAATGAGTTAGCCTGGCACAGGGCAAACACTAGTTAAGCTTCAGGGAATACTATTCTCACTGTACATACTGGTATACATAACATATTTTAAGATTGCATATTTTTCCTTCATTGATTCAGGAAGTGCTTCTCAACACAGTACAGCAAATTTCTTGTTAAGATATAAACCAAATCACGTCACTCATCTGCTCTTAACCTTCTGAAAGCTTTCTATCTCACTCAGAGGAAAAGGTTAAGAGCTTTATAAAAGGTACAGGTAGGGTGACCATGTTTCTTGATACTTTTAGGACAATCTGTGTTTATGCTTATTGTCCAGATGCAATTATTGACAACAGTGTCTCCTTTCACTCTCAGGGTATCATGGTTTAAATGATTAAATATTTGGTTACCTTATTATTAGGCCCTATGCTGTCGGTTTCCCCTATCACCTAGCCTACTCCCTATCTCTGTGACATCATGTTACTACTCTCTCCCTTCCATTCACCACCATGGCTTCTTTGCTCATCCTTTAACCCTCCAGGCAAATTCCTGCCTGAGGGCCTTTGCATTTGCCATTTCCTCTGTTGGAATGCTCTTAGCTTAGATAGTGGCAAGGAAAAGTTTTAAGTTTTTATTCAACTGTTACCCTGTATTGAGGCATACAATTCTTTAGCTGCCCACTCTAAAATTAATATCTTCTCTCCCTTCTTTCTATTCCTCTTTCCCAGTTTACTTTTCTCCTTATCTCATATGATAGATATTTATTTATTAACTTGCTTATTGTCTTCTTCTTCTACTTGAATGTATGCTCCATAAGGGCAAGGATGATTGTCTGTTTTTCTTTACTGCTATTCCCCCAATGACTAGTATATACTAGGAGCTCAGTAACTGTCTATTGAATGGATAAAGGAAGAACATTTAGAGAGTAAAGATCTGATGTCACTGAGTAACCAAAAGGCCAATCCACTGCCATCCCTATTACCTTCTAGTATAAAATAGGGTTCGTATGTTTAGGATTCACCTTATGGGAAGAAGTTTGACCAGCTTCCATTACTGATGCTTTTTTCTTTTTTTTTTTTTTTTTTACCTACCCGAAGAGTTCACTTTATTACTTTATTTTAGTCCCAGAGATATTGTTATAAGTGACCTCACTCATTAAGAAAGCACAGTGGGACATTTACTGATGAAGATCTCACGTCTTTTTTACACGTATGTACATAAACTAATTACAAAATATTCCAGGTCAGTTTATCCAGCACTGAAATAAAGATTCCAGGAATAGATAGCAGCTGTTTAACCATGTATGACAACATCACACAACTGCTCAGGACAGGAGGCAAGGATGAGTTATGTTGATCAGCCACGAACTAGCATCATGACTTGTGCCTTTTCTTTTTTTTTTTTTTTTTTTTAGGCAATTAAAATGTTTAATCATCAAAAGTCTAGAAATGATTGCAGATTGACCATTTCAGTAGATGGAGGGAGTATAAACTGAGTGCCCCCAAATTGCTACCATCACTTTTGTTCCAGAGTTTGTTTTAGAGTTTTGTAGCACCCACTGAACTTTTCCCCTGACTGTCTTTTTTTTTTCTTTTTACAAATAGTTTATTGTCAAATTAGTTTCCACATAACACCCAGTGCTCATCCCCACAAGTGCCCTCCTCCATGCCCATCCCCCCCTCCCCCCCACATCCATCAGTCCTCAGTTTTTGTCAGCATTCAAGAGTCTCTCATGGTTTGCCTCTCTCCCTTTCCCCCACCATTTCCCCCCTTCTTCTCCCGATTGGTCCTCTGTTAAGTTCCTCCTAGTCCTCCTATACGTGCACACATATGATATTTGTCCTTCTCTGCCTGACTTATTTCGCTCAGCATAACACCCTCAAGGTCCATCCATGTAGCTACACATGGCCAGATTTCATTGTTTCTCATTGCCATGTAGTATTCCATGGTATAGATAAACCACATCTTCTTGATCCATTCATCTGTTGATGGACACTTAGGCTCTTTCCATGTTTTAGCTATTGTGGAGAGTGCTGCTATGAACATTGGGGTACATGTGCTCCTATGCCTCAGCATTTCTGTATCCCTTGGGTAAATTCCTAGCAGTGCTATTGCTGGGTCATAGGGGAGTTCTATTGTTAGTTTCCTGAGGAACCTCCACACTGTTTTCCAGAGGGGCTGTACCAGTTTACATTCCCACCAACAGTGTAGGAGGGTGCCCGTTTCTCCACATCCTCGCCAGCATCTAGAGTTCTCTGATTTACTGATGCTTTTTTCTAAGTAAGTTGTTTTAAAAGTTGAGATGGCAAACAATGTCAACAAACCTCACAGAGAGGTTTAAATTCTAAAAGTAACCTCTAAATTTGCACATCCAAAAACAGTATTAAATCTTCCTGAGGGCACACTTAGATCTTTGCTTCCTGGGTCCAGGAACACTGGGGACTTCAAACCTTCCAAATTTAAGTATACATTTCAGAGCACGTGGTTTTGTAAAATTTTTGACGTTCAAATTTAAAAATAAGGCTACCAAAATTTAATATGGAGTGATACTTACATTTAGTCCTGTTACTGAATTTAATTTCAACTATCAACTTTATCATGTAGGAAAGTTTTTCCAAGAAAAACTAGACGTAGTTAAAAATAAAAGCATAGCTATAGAAAGCAGTTATTTGAACTCCCAGGAGAATATGGTAGCTCCAGAAAGCAGTTGTAGATTTCTGGCAGTATATCAAATTTATTCTGACAGAATTTCTTAGAACAGTCCATACTTAATCACTCTAGTCTTAGAATCAACGTCAGATACAGAGAAGTTGATTCCCCATCTTCTTTCATTTTATTTTGCACACTCTTTATACCAACTGCATACACTTCTTTGATAATAAAGAAATAACATTCATATCCTAGCAACTCATAAGATGAAGACACCATAGAAATATTTCAGAATGAAATAGCCCGAACATCTGCTTGTACTGCGAGTGCTTGAAGCCATGCAACATTTACATCCCTCTGCAGCCCTCACTATTTTACATTAAATTTAGAACACAGCAGCCTCTTCTACGAGCTGAACGGCTTGATGGAAGAATATCATCAGCCATGATGCTTTTTACATCTCAACACCTTCCTAATGGGAACGGGACTGAAACATCTCTCCCTCCTCTACCACGGGAACAATCTTGCAGTTATGGATGATTTCCATCCCCCCACTCCCTGAAGTAGGAATAACTGCTGTGAGCCAAATGCTGAGGGTTAGCAGAGTAACCTCATACGAGAATAATTACTTAACATGAGCATGAGAGAAGGCAATGAGGTTCCCAGACACAGGAAACGAAAAGTCAAATCGGGAGGTAGAGTTGGAGAGGGTTCTGAAGCCTTTCCAGACAGCAACTTCCTTATAACAAACAGCAAATTGGTTAATAAATTTATCACTCTGTCATTTTATGTGTACAGATACTCTAAAATCAGCTCGTTAGCGTAATGAAGTTTTGCAATGCGCATGTGGCTTAGCAAAGCCAAAAATTCAAATGCAACTTACTTCCTGTTCTCTAAAGACCAAACAAAATCCTTAATGATATGAATGTTCACTTGATATTCCAAATCACGTGTAGGTTTAATAGTCCAATCAAAACCACAATTCCAAGTACGCTCAAAGAATGCATACTGCACAGAAATCCTGAAAAAAGACTCCTCGATTGATTGTACGTGCCAGAGAGAGGAAGGCAAACAACAGTGTCTGCACACAGGCATGGGGGAAAATGATCCCGTTATGTGCTGCTCTGCTTTCCACACATTTCTCTCAGATTTACGGACCTTAAGACATTGCTCGTTTGCAGGAAAAAGGTAGAATTTCAATAAATTCAGAAAGGAAGTCAGTTTTTAGATCTTGGATTGCAGGGGAGGAAAAACATTCTTATAGAAGCAAATGCCAGTACATTTTCTTGTATTCATTCATCAAATATTTTTTTAAGCTGGATACAATGGTAGATACAAGAGATACAATGCTAAATGAGAATGATGGCAGCCTGCCTCAAGGAACTTGAAGTCTAGTGGGGCAGACAGGCAAGCGAATTGGCAATTACAATAGAGTACGTGTTAAATGTTATTTCAGGGTTAATAGAGGGTGTCGTGGGAGCACACGAGAAAGACACTAACCTAGTTTAGGTCATAGATACTTGCCTGACAAGGAGATGTTTAAGCTGAGATCTGAAGAATAAAGCAGAATAAACCAGAGGAGGCATGAGGGGGAAATCTTCCAGGTAGAGAGACCATCTTGGTATTTTTCAACAGGTCACGTTAGCTCAAGGAAAGGGAGGTAGAAGAAAGTGTACAGAGAGAGGCCCAGGAAGGAAGGCAGAGGCAAAGCTACCCCAAAGGAAAGATTTAGCTGCGATGCACTAACAAGGGGCAGAGCTCTTGGTCAAGGGACACACTTTTCTTTCTCAAAATTCAGGGAATACAGTTCTTATCCCTAATTTTATGATTATAGCACTACTATTGGAGTACATAAGAAGGATCTGTTTTTATTTGCTTGATGATGAGTAAAAAGGAGACATCACCATTATCACATATGCAATAATCTTGTGGGTAATTTGATCAACTTGGGGGAAAAACATGCGCAGACCACAGAAAATTTCCTGTGTCTCATCCATAAATGAAGGTTCCCTTTGATAAACTGACATCACAATCATCATCACCATCAATCTTCAAATCACTTGAAGATTTCAGAGAAATATGATTAGAAGTCAATTTTAACAGTAAAGGCTCTGAACGAATCAAATTATACTAATAAGCACTTATTGAATGACAACTATGTTTGAGACACACAATCTATAAGCTGTGGCAATTTATTTTTTAGGCAGAGTTGCCTTGATGATTTGATGTGTCAAGAGACAACTTCGGTATGGCTACCCCAACAACAGGATGGATTCCAGTTGCACAAGATGTCAAAGGCTGTGTGAATGCGGAGATAACTGGCTCCAAGCGAACATCTCTGGTTTCCACATTGCTCAGATCCTCTGCCAGAGCAACATATTGAGTCTTGACTTTCCATTGCAAAATATTTCTGATAATTTCAAACAGACTTATATCTGTTTATTTTTCATTGTTGTCCTTAATAAGAGGTGGACGCTTAGAAGGGACCAAATTAGTAACCAACAATCAGTTACTGGATTCTGCCACTGGCTGGTTCACCTCTCACAAACCTGCTTTGCCCTACATGCTGAAAGGAGACATTATTCACCTATAGTATCATCTATGACATCGCTGGTTTCGACGCCCAGCTCTGCGTGTGAGAAATTTCTATACCAAGTCATTGGACTCCACTTCTTCCCTCCTCCCTCAGTCACCATTTTAATCCTTTCCAATCTACTTCTCTCATACACATATTTCCCCCCATTCCTGTTCCTCCTAACGGGGCTGAGGTACAGTGTTTTATGGGCATATCTGTGTGCACGTATGGGTGAGCTGTTATCCTGAAAGCACATGATGCCAAGCTTTGGCTGGCTACCCATGTATAAACATCACTTTTAGAGGTTACACTCTATTCAAAATTATAACCCATCTCCCTATAGACGGCACTCCATGTCATTAATATAATCTCATGAATCATTAAAGAGTACAATTATTAGATTCTGTACTTCTAACCTATACTCGCATTTAATAGTTGGGGGTTATTTGTAGTCCCTAAACATGGACACAAAGTTTTAATTGCTTTGCCATTGTAATGAATGTATACAATTTATACACAGATCAACGTACTGGCTAAATTTGTGCATTTCCTGAAAATCCAAAATATCAGATAATGTTAATTTCTTGACACATCAAATCCATCATCAGATTAGGTTACAGGCATAGAATTTGAAAGGGTCTGTAACTCCTTTCCCTTTCTCTCTCCTGTTTTTGTCAGCCTTCTTTTGTAATTAGTGATATTATGCTTTTTGCATAATTAAGAATTAGAGTAATCCTTTGATAAACTTAGTAACATCTCTCTAACATTGTCGTTTTCAAGGCCCCTGTATGCTTGAAAACCAAGAAGGTAACTGGAATTTATGTGCTTCCTTTGGTTCCTTTGGTTCTGCTTTGTATTTTACTGTCTCAGATTGTCTGATTTTATCACCAGGTAGTGCGTCTGTGTGTATGCGAGTACAAGCTAGGGCCAGAGGAGTCTCTCTCCACATTTTGGCTTATTTCTTCTCTATGCAACACATGTAACTTTGGACTTATTTTTCAATTTAGGATCTGTAAATGTCTCAGAAGTAGTCATTCAGTGACTACACCCAGCCTCTCTGAAAATGTTATTATTATTTTTTTAATGTTGATTTCTTTTGAGAGAGAAAGTGTGAGCAGGAAAAGGACAGAAAGGGAGAGACAGAATCCCAAGCAGGCTCCCCGCTGTCAGCCTGGAGCCCAATGTAGGGCTCAATCTCAAGAATCATGAGATCATGACCTGAGCCAAAAGCAACAGTTGGACACTTCACAGACTGAGCCACCCAGGCACCCTTCTGAGAATGTTATTTACTTAGCAGTAGTGATGGCATTTTGACAAGAACTGTGCCTGCATGTTGGCAGCTGGTAAGAAGTAGGTAAAGTATGGTCAGAGTGGAGAGGACCTTGACTACTAAACATGGGAACTCCTGGGTGATTTTTATTAAAATGACAGTAAGTACAAGAGAAGACCAGTGTAGGCTGGAGGAAAGAAACCCTGAAAATAGGGTGACTAATGAAGAAACGATTGGAAATCAGGTGTGGAGTGACCCCCTCTTCCATGCTCACAGACCATCGCGAGCCACTCAGTGCTAAACATAATGGTAAAGGGAGATGGACAGCTGTGACTTTGCCTTATGGTTCAGGGCAGCTTGTCATGGTCAGAGGAATCCACAGGTCTGCTACGTGAGACTCTAAAGCATCAGACTCTTACAGCAGTAGGCAGCTGCGGACCAAAGCATGAGGGCCCAGAGGTCACATCACTGGACTCTCCTGGGCAGAAATCAGAGCAACTACAACATCTTACGGTCTCCTAACTCAGAGAAGGGGACTGACAGAGGAAGCAGAAATAACCCCTAAATACTGTGAGGCTTTTTAGCTTACTCAAATGTTTTCGTCTTTTCTTCTGGAAGAAGACTGAAGTAACTAAACCATGTATGTATTTTTTTTAATCCAAAAGGTTTACTTTCTAAGATTCATGTTGGACAAATGACTCATCACGTGAGTTTTAGAAAAACAGAAGTTACACAAATGTACTCCTGGGATGTAAAAGCCTGTCAAACACACGTTGTGTAGAACTACATTCCACACAGTGTAGAACTACAATAAGGTATATAAAATATTAGATTACCAACAGGGAAGCACCATATGGTCAGATGAGGACGTGTAAATTATTATCCGCTGTTATATGAATGTAAAACCAAGTTTTATTTGAATTTTCGCCAACTGGAAATAGTCCAGATGGCCTGGCTTCACATGTTGCTCTGGACTAGAAATAATGTTTAGTCTAGTGACTGGCAGGTAGCACCTCAAAGAGATAAGTGAGTCTCCTTCCTAGCAGTTGCAAATAATGGTTTCCCCCAAATTTTCTTTGCAAATGGTCAAATGGGAATAATTAATTCAGAGACAGTTAATCATTCTCCTGAGCCTTGAGGGTTAGGTTAACTAGTGTATAAGTATGAATAACCAATGTTTAATACTCCATAATGTAATTACTGAAGTAAAATTTGAGTCATAAAAATATTTAAAATCTATTATTAAAGAAAGATGTCATAAGAAAGTCAAGTGTTTACACATATTATTTCATAAAGAGAATAACCTTAAAAAATTTAAGTTCTATAGCGTGTGCTAAACATTTTAAGTTAATTACACATTTTCAGTTTTGCATCATAGTTCAGTTTTAAAATCCCATTTTAAGTTCAAATAGAAAACATATGTTTTCATGCCATTCTATGAAAAGAGACGGCATATAATTTTTTTTTACCATTTGTTGTCTAATTTCTCCAATTTTGCCAACAGTGTACTGGAGTAATTTTGAAATGCTTTTTATTTGTAACATTTGAGGTTGTAATTGTTTTCATCTTTACTTCATTGTACCACCACTTTTGCTGGTAGGTGAGCATAATTTTGCCACAGTTTAAGTGTATTTATTGGAAACCAAGAGACTTTAAGTTAAAATTTATCACATCTTCAAACAAAACTTGCCATTTAAAGTCATATTTCAGAATATTATTGCTCGGAATAGCTTTGTTTTTATGGATAATACATAGATGAAAAAAATAAAGGCTGAGGAAAGACTTTTCCTGGGCTCAGAATAAAGACATTCCATAACATCTGGCATAGACCACATAATTTTACTTGAGTTTTAGTTCACTTGAATCCTTGCAGTAATTTTCCCCTCATAACCACTAGACCAAATACGAAACATCTAATTCCTTTGGGCTTTCCTTTGTTTTGGTACTAACCAGTCCCTAAAGCAAGATGATCCCAATGACAGTGGGTGAGTTATCGTCCCCTCCCATTGAGGCATCACTTTTGTCACATTTGTCCAGAGATCCTTATTGCCTAGCTCAGGAACAGGCACACAGTGGGCACTCCACAAATGAAAACTCCGTAAACCAAAGAAGAAAGGAAGGCGGCAACAGTAAACTGGAACCTATTTTAAATGGCTTTAGTGACACTGTTCAGCGAGGTCAGCACTGGGCTGCGATCACATGGAATTATCTCTGAATCACAAGATAACTGAGAGAAGCCAGCATGCCCTTCGGCTTCTATCATCAATCCAGATAGTCAAAATAAAATAGGTACTTTCATTTCAGGATATACTGTGGCTATCTGGCCACTGAACGGCATCACATTAAAAAGGTTATGGAAACTGAAGAGATACTTATTTTAAGTATCTTTTGGACTCCATAGATCTCACCCTGAATACCGAATCTCAGAAAATCTAGTTTCTTCCCAAATTGCCCATCCACTCAGCAAGCTCAGGGTTGGCATGAGAATTTGCTTCCTTAGAGACCATGACTTTGGGGGCACCTGGGTGGCTCAGTCGGTTAGCCTCCGACTTCAGTTCAGGTCATGATCTCACAGTTTGTGGGTTCGAGTCCCGCGTTGGGCTCTGTGCTGACAGCTCAGAGCCTGAAGCTTGCTTCGGATTGTGTCTCACTCTCTCTGCCCCTCCCTTACTCGCACTCTGTCTCTGTCTCTCTCTCAAAAATAAACATTAAAAAAAAAAAAAAAAAGATCATGACTTTGAATAGTCTTCCCAGAAACACAATTTTGGTAACAATTAAGTTAGCAAATAAATGTAACATTTAACAAATAATAAAAATGTTAAAGGCCACCAAAGTTGAAGGCTGCAGAAATCACTCTCAGTAAAAACACAGACTAAAATTCCAAATGGCTGCAGCAACTCTCTTCCTGTGGAATCAGAACATAGGTTCAAACCTGCAAATATAGTTGTGGTTACTTCCTACCTTAAACACATTGATAGGGAGATCAATGACCACATAGATAAGGTCTCCAAGAGCAAGGCTGGCTATCAGTGCGTTGGGGCCATTCCTCATGCACTTGTTCTGGTAAATGATCCTGAGCAGAGTTGCATTCCCTACCATTCCCACGATGAAAATAGTACAAGATATCACAGTGTTAATGTATTTGAAAGCTGAAGTAATCTTAGTCTGCTGTGGGCAATAGCTGTGCATTGAGCCATTGCTAGGTAGGGCCAAATTCGTGGGTTGATGAGTGGTGACGAGGAAGCTGAGTTCTGTCCCATGAAAAGTGGTGAAATCATCCACCGGAGTACTTAGGTTTGTGCTGTAGCTCTCAGGATTATCACTGATCACAGATCCAACCAGCGCTACCCAGAAGGATACCTTGAGGCCAAAGGTTTCCATCGTGATGCAAAGTTGAGGAAATGTCTCTTAGTATGTTGCCTTTATACCCTCACTTCTTTTTTCACCTGGAAAAGAAAGAAGGAAAAATAATTGGTTACAAAATCCAGCGGACAATGGTTATTCACTGCTTCAAATAAAAAGTAGTATATATTTGGTAATTAGATAAGATCTGTCCGTGTCAGGTTACCCCATGTCAGGGAAAGAAAAAGAAGATCAAAGCTCCATTATGGCAAATTCTCTTTATCTCTGTCTCTGTCTCTCTAAGCTCCTCTGCTTCCTTCTCTTTCTCTCTCTCATCTCCAGCCATAGCTATAGTTATATCTAGATTATAATATGGATGAGAATATATCAGTTTTTCCTTTAGTAGATCAAAAGTTACTTTTTTCTCTCCATTACATTGGCTGATAAGAACCTGAATTACAAAACTCTTCAAGAGTTGACATACAAAATTTTATTTATTAATGGAAGAAAAAAGGCATTATTTGCCAAATAAAATTTACATAGTATAAAGGCATAAAATTAGCAACTTCTATAACTAACGATTCTATATTCCAAAAAGTGTACTGTTTTGCACATGGTAAATAATGAACATGGGAATAAAATGTAGCACAGGTAGTTATTTAAAATGTCACAAAATGCTCTTTTAAAATCAGAACTCTGGCTAACACCATCAATACATTTATCAATCTTAGTTTTTGATTAAAATTATATAATTTTTACAGACAAAATATTTATTTTATTGAAAATCCTGATGATTAATGTGTACAATCCACCTCTCTGGCAGGAATTTTTTTCTCTCTCTTTTCCATTCTTCAGAAATTATTATCCCCATACTTGCCAATGAGTGAAACTGGGAATAATGTCTTTCCAAGCAAGGCACAGAATTTGGCTTTCCAAGGGCTGTCTGTCTCATGCTTTCTTTGAAACATCCTATGTAGTTACATTTATTACGCCAACTGTGCTGAGCACTTCCCATGCATGGTGCCGTCTAATGCACGCCATGCTCCTGTGAAGTTGATAGACAGTTTGATTATAAACACAGGGGACCAGAGGCTCAGTAAAGGCAAGGAGTCTTCAAGTCCACAGGCGGTAATGGCAATGTTGATTCTAAGGTGGGTTCATGGAACTCTGAGCCTGAGCTCTTATCCACGAGACAACATTATCTATCTCTCATTTTCATGCCTTCTTAGCACCTACAATGTTTCAATGGAGTCTCCCAGAGTTTCTATTAAATAACAGATTCGGGAGGGTGATTACATGTTTTCAAAGATCATTTATTTTGTTTGTTTGTTTAAGGGACTTGCTGATAGCAAGTTGTCCTTCTTGCTCAGAAAGTCTAGGTTTCTACTTTAATCCTTAAAAGATATTGGAGGGGCACTTGGATGGCTCATTTGGCTAAGTTGTCTGACTCTTGATTTCAGCTCAGGACATGATCTCGTGGGTTTGGGAGTTGGAGCCTCACCTTGGGCTCTGTACTGATAGCATGGAGCCTGCTTGGGATTCTCTCACTCCCTCTCTCTGTATCCCCCCCAACCCCCATAATTCACTGTCTCTCAAAATAAATAAATAAATAAGCAAATAAATAAATGGTTTTTTTAAAAGAAAAGATGTAGAGGGAAATGAGGGAGTTGGTGGTAAAACAGTAATCAAAGGTAAATAAAAAATAGCTCCTCCCATTTAAATATTTTGGAAATTTTCTTCTCTGTGACTTTTTAATGATTCTTTAAATGAAGACCATAACCTCATTAATGCAGTGGCATGTGTCTATGATTTATATGCCCAGGTCATAATGTCATTTTTAAAAATTGTGTCCTTTTTCTTGATCTATTTATGGTTGGGTATTAACCATTTTTAGGAATTTTGAAGTTATGCTGGGAAATCAATAGAGCTTAAGCTTAGACAATATGTCGATGAAATAAGATTTATTCAAGTTTTGCAGAAGATCTAAAGTAAGTACAAGGTGCAAATACTATATACTTTTGCCTTCCCCTGAGGTTTTTTCCAGGAACCTGAAACAATAACACTGTATGCATATTAATAATTTATTATGTATGCATCTGTTATCTGACTTGAGCTTTACAAGTCTGGTAGGCAGGGGCAATATTCCCATTTTAATCATGAGGAAAGTGAGTCTTGAAGAAGTCTTTAAGGGCAAAAAGTGGTAGGACAGGTATAATGCCTCAGTTTGCTTTGCTTAATTAGAAGTAGTTTGCAGTTTTTTCCTGCTTCTTACAGTTTGTAGCGACTACCTGACCGAATATTGTTGATCTACAATGTGCCACTACTTGCATTCTACAGAGACAAAGACTCTAAGAACAAAGCATCTTGTCATTCTCCTCTTTCGATCATAGATATGGGAGAAAAGAAATCCTTCAATATGTTGTGCTACTTAATGACTATAGCCTCCTACTTTCCCAGTTGGAATGGACCCTTCAGTAATGTTTCCTTAAAAATAAGAAAGAGAAGGCCTTTCCTGGAAATAGAGTGGCTCTTTGCCCAGTAGAGTCCACTAGGAGGGTATTTAGTGAACTGACCTGGCTATCATGGGTATTATGCCAGTCGGGAAAGGTACCACTAGTGACTGAACATTAGCATGCTGGATTGCTTGGTCAGCTGATTAGGCAGGAGGTATGGAGGCCAAGGCTGTAGTTTCTTATCAAAGTGTGAGGTAGCTACCATTAAAGCCACTTTTCTTGTTCCTCTCATAATGACACTACTATATCATTTCTGATGACATCTCCATCAGCTCTCGACAGGTAGTAAGCTGCAAAGGGATACGTGACAAAGATATGTGGGTACCATATTATCATTGGGTGAAAAATGCAAAACCAACCAACCAAAAAGCCTCTCAAATGCATGTTCCTCCAAGAATGAATCTGTTGCACATTTGTATAGATCTAAGTCATGCTGTGCTTGGAACCCTCCGGCATAAGCAGACCTAGCTCTAGTGAAGCATCTCAGGGTCTACCCTGAAAAACATAGTTTATAGATCCAGCGTTCTTCATATTTAGGGGCTAAGAATTTGATGGAGTTCCAAGGCTATTATTAAGGAAGAAGACTGAATCCTTAGGTTTACACTGCAAGCACTTAACATCTTGGAGTCTCGGGATTAAAGTTCACCTGTAATTAGTAATTTGGAAATTCCAACCTTACCAAAATGGCATAAATTTAGAGCAAGTAATTTACTGAAATGGTTGCCAACATGTTTCTCAATTAGTTAACAGAAGGGGCAGGAGGCCACGAACATCTACCAGAGAAGAGGAAAAAAAATAACCCAAACAAATAAACTAGGAACTTTTTATTAGTCTTCTGTGGGTTCTGCTTGCTGGGTAAGACATTAACAACTCTCCTTACTGACAACGCCTGACTTTAATATGCCTCCCACCCCACCCCCTCTGCCGCCAACTCTATCCGGGAACTCCATTAGGATGGTGTAAACAGAGGCTGATTATCTAGAAACAGCCCTTGTTTTCTGCACGTGAAAGGCAACAAGTGCCCTTTAAAGGAGAGCACAGAACAAAACGCCGAGAACTCTACAGGCAGGTTTCCAAATTAGCTGCGCTGGGGGTTTTCCAAAACACATCAGTCCCTCACACCAAGTGCCCTTGGCTACCCTTGGCATACCCCGGGTGTGCAAGGAGGAGAAGCAGGCGAGTAAGAAAAGCCTGCGAGGCGAACTTCACAAGTAGGGTCTGGAGCTAGCGACGAGGGCGTGATGTTCCACAAAGTTCTTACATGCTTGGGGGAAAAGGGAGACCAAGGAAAACTGTTGGCTTCCCTCTAAAAATCCGAATCCCGCCTGGGGAGGCTGGGGGCTTTCGATCAGTCCCCCAACCCCCGCACGTTTCCGGAGCGCGCTCTTTCCCACAGAGGCACCCGTCCCGCCACGCGCCCTTGGGCAGGTGGGTGCCAGCCCCTGTGTGGAGGGTCGCCAAGCTGCAGGGCGCCGGGCGAAAACGCTCCCGGCTCGCCAGTCCTCCCAGGTGGCGCCCCCACCCCCACCCTGACCCCCGCTTGGGTCCCGGAGGAAAGAGTTGCACCGACCGTGGAGCTCGGCGGGCTCTTACAGCTGCCCGGTCCGCGCGCCGCGCCGGGGCGAGAGGAAGCGGAGCCGGCGAGGGTGGGTGGTGGCTGTCCCCGGCTCCCACGCCGCGGCAGCCCGGGAGGCACAGCTGCCTCCGCTTCGGAAAGCTTCCTGGGCACGGCTTCTCCCGGGAGGTCTTCCCGAGCCTCCAGCCTCCGGCCACCGAGTGGGACGGAGCCTCTCCACCTCCTGTCCGCAATCTCCAGACTAAAGGGATGACTGTACGCGCGCGCGCGCGCGCGAAGACTCGCAAGAAAAAGAAAACTCCAGGGGAACACGCCTCCCGTCTGTCCTCCCCTTCTCCTCGAAACACTCCCAGACCTTCGACTCCACTCTGGGACAGCAAGAACGTCCCAACCTTCCAGCCTTCCTAGGAGGCAGACACTGTAAAGCACAAAGCTGCCGCCCCCTCCCAGGCCCTGAAGGGCAACAGCCTTTTAACCGTTTCCTTCCAGACTGAAGTGGGGGTTGGCAGGCGAAGGAGGAGAGCAGTTTAACAGACAAGACTCAGAACCGAGGAAGGCCTTGCTGAGAAACCCATCCCCTTCACAGGCAGATTGGATCCGTGAGGGAAGGACTGCAGTTAGAGCCAGGGTCCAAGCCGGACGTCTCGTCTGCCTTCCCTGCCCCTTTGCTGGGCTTGTATGCCCCCTCTGAAGCTTACAGCAAGTTAAAGAACCAAACTTAGACAGCAGCTTACTGGATCAAGTTTTGCTTCTATCTTGTCTCTTGAAGCCTGCACCCCAAGGCTGCATACCACTTCAGGGCAAGGCAGGAGAGTCTGTGGAAGGCTCCAGTGCGTGGCTCAGAGAAACCTACGATTCCTCAAGAAATCCAAACACTGAGGGTACAGACACTGCAGAAAGTGGGTCTCAGCATCTGTCTGTGATGGAGATTTTTATCTTAAATTAGGAAGTAGGAGAGGAGATGGAGGACAAAAGCCATTGCCTGTGACACATGAGAAAAAACTGAAGGCTCCTTAGAGAAGCCTCTCCCTTGGGTCCTTCAATGCACTACTGGTGTGAGACATGTTGTGGAAATGTGAGTTTGGAGCTCTCGTAACTATTTCAGACTATTCTGGTTCTCTACTGCAGCTAAAGAAAGTCACCCTAAAACAGTAGTGGCTTAAAACAACAGCAATCATTTATTCATCAGTCTGCAGGTTGAGCAGGGCTTGGCTGGGACAGCTCATCTTTGTTGGGGCTGGAGGCTCCACTTCCAAGACAGTTCACTCACTCAGTGATACGTGTTGGTTTTTCTCCATGTGTCTCTCTACAAAGTGGTTTAGGCTTCCTCACAGTGTGGTGGCTGGGTTCCAAGAAGGAGTGTCCAAAGAGTCAGGAAGTTGAAGCTGCCAGATTCTTATGGTCTAGGCCTGGAGAATGGTACAGTGTTACTTCTGTGGAATTCTGTGCTCAAGCAGTCAAGGATCCCAGATTCAAGGTGATGGGATTTTGCTTCCATCTGTCGATGGAAGGAGTTTCAAAGAATTTTTAGGGGGCAACTTTTAAAACCATCAAAGAGATGCACAGAATATCACCATTGAAAGGGACCTTAATGGTCATCTAGTCCAATTGGACTAGGTATTACCCTGTGCATTAACCTATCTATAGCTTTCCATGACAGAGAGTCAGCCAGCCAGGATAACCAATAGCTTCTATAAGTAAGTGCCTTAGTTTGCATTGGAAAAAAAAAAGTGCCCCTTCAAGCACATGGCTTGCTCGTAACATTTCAGGGAAGAAAAGGTTATTGCTTCCTCCCAGAAAAGGCAGTTCTACACGAGGGTTCACACCTTGGAATATGAAACATGTACTGGATTTTAGCTCCTGCTCGCTCTATGACCAGACACACTTGGAGAGTACACAACTTGTACAACTGAACATCTTACTCTAGCCAGTCTTTGGTAGAGCATATCCATCAGCCCCTGCATCCTGAGAACAGCTCATCCCACTGTGGCACAGGTTAGGATGGCTATTACCAAAAAGCAGAGAACAACCAGTGTTAACAAAAATGTCTAGAAATTGGCACCCTTGCACACTGCAAGTGGGAAAGTAAAATAGTGCAGTCACTGTGGAAAATAGTATTGTAGTTCCACAAACAGTTAACATTAAATTACTTTATGATCCAACAATTCTGTTTCTGGTTACATACCCGACATAACTGAGAACAGGGACTCAAACAGATATGTGTACATCATGTTCATAGCAGCATTATTCACAATAGCCAAAAGATGGAAACAACCCAAATGTCCATTTACGGATGAATGGATAAATAAAATGTAGTGTGTATATATACAATGAAATATTATTTAGCCTTAAAAAGGAGTGAAATTCTGATACGTGTTACAATGTAGATGAAGCTTGAAGACTTCATGCTAAGTGAAATATGCCACATGCAAAAGGACAGGTGTTGTATGATTCCACTTCTATGAGGTGCTTAGAGTAGTAGTCAAAACCAGAGACAGAAAGTAGTACGGTGGTTACTGGAAGCTAGGGGGTTGGGGGAGGAATGTGGATGTATTGTTTAATGTGCTTCTGAGCATCAGTTTGGGATGAAAAAGTTCTAGAGATAGATGGTGGTGATGGTGGCACAACAATGTACTTAATGCTACAACCTTACGCTCAAAAATGGTTAAAATGATAAATTTATTTTATGTATATTTTGCCACACAAAAAAATTCTTCCTGACATAAGATGAAATCTGCCTCTGTATAATACCTACCCTATATGTTTATAAAATAAATTTACTGCTTCTTCTAAAAAAGATCTTCAAATACAAGTAAATAGGTATTATGTGGATCACCAGCATAGATCTGCCTTTGTAGCTGATTGGGATGGCCTCATTCTAGGTGAGAACGACATAAACTTTCCTTAGTTGATGGAGATTCATATTCTTCTCTGCTTTACTTTGGGGAAAAAGGCTTCAGTGGATTTAAATCTGTTTTCCTTTAAATTAACTGCTTCCACTAATCCCTCTCCCCATACACAAGACATATACACACCCCACTCCTTATTTTTTAAAGTTTATTATTTTGAGAGAGAGAGAATGAGAGCACGAGCAAGGGAGGGGCAGAAGAAGGGAAAGAGAGAGAGAAATCTCAAGCAGGCTCTGCACTGTCAGAACAGAGCCTGACATGGGGCTCGGTCTCAGGAACCACGTGATCATGACCTGAGGTGAAATCAAGAATCAGACGCTCAACCAATTGAGCCACCCAGGTCCCTACTCACCCACTTCTATATTCCCTGCTTTGTACTTTTAGTGAACATATCATTAGTATATTTGACTAAGTTTCTTAACTTGACTTCCAAGGATTCTTTCTTTCCCCGGGAAGGAAGGTAGGTTGGATGCAGATTTGCAGGTTTTCTGGGTTTCAAGGAAACTTTCTTAATCACACTTGACTTCTGGTTCAAGCAGCTCATAAGTGGAGCATTACTGCAATGGTAGTTACATTGACTTTTCTCAGTATCATTATTATTATTGATTTCCTGAATAATAATTGTTGAAAATTAAGAAGTATTTAAGATAGCACTTAAGAGCCAAGTTTTCATGTGTCCTTGGGGTAAAAGTTCTTACAAATTTAATTTTCTTGATTCAAATTTGCAAATCCATTTCACAATTGCTAATTCCTACGATCCTCAAAGTTGAAATGCAATAAAGGATTTGAGTCTCACAGTGTTTGCTAAAAATGTTGTGTTCACTTTAGAGTTCCCTGGGGGAAAGGAAACATGAAGGGGTCAGAGAAGAACCACAGAGATAAAGAAAGGCTGGGAAGCTGGTTGTGAGAGGAGACGGGGAGAAACCAGGGAGATGCACATCACTGCAGCCTTCACACTGGGCAGAGCCGTGATCAAGACTCACTGTTGACAATGAACATCACTGACCTGGAGAAGAAAAAGCAAGCCAGGTGAGTTTAAGTTTCATTTTTAACTGAAATTCACTACAGGCAGTTTTCTTATCAAAGGAAGTATTCCAAAATGCTAGCTTGTAATATGTTGCTGAAGATTCTAAAGTGTTTTCTCACTGCAGTAATGTTGCACACAGTAGTCAAGACTGCAGATTACCTCATCAAAATATACTCAATGCATAATGTAGCCCAATGTTTTATAAACAGCTGGTGGCCTCACTGGAGGGCTGAAAAATCATTCAGTTTTAGCATCACTGATGATTAAGCAAGCAGATATTAGTTGTCTTTTTATGACCTATTCCATCTGGTCACAACCATTGAACTTAAGTTAGGACTTCAGCTATTCCAGTTTTCAGGAAAGGTAGGAGATAGACATCATAACATATGCCGTGAGGAAATAAGTGGACAAACCCAGAAAGTGTGACATTTTAGAGGACAACTAGCCATGTCTCCTCAACAAGTCAGTCAATGAAAAAGGGGTCTTTTTCTAGATTAAGAGAGACTTAAAGGAACATGACAACCAGCTGCACTGTCCTGGGTTGGATTCTGGTTTGGAGAAGTCAGCTGTAAGGACATTTGTTGGACAACTGGGAAAATTTAGATTTGGACTAGATATTAGATGCTGTGAAGAACTTATTCATTTTATCAAATGTGAAATGAACTTTATTCAATGTGATTATTTGTGGCATATAGAAGAATTGTCTTATATTTTAGAGATTCTTTTAGTGGATATATAATTTACTTTTAACTACCAAAGCAGAAACAAAAATGACATGAGTTAAGAAAAAAAAAAAAAAAAAAGAATGTAAAGCACCTAGCCTTGGCACATCATGGGAGCTCAATAAGTGATAGCCCTTTTCACTTTCATTTGTCCCTTCCTTGTTTGCCCATGAGGGGAATGATATAGCAGAAGAAGAAGCTTCACATGGCAACATGAATGACTTTTAGAAGGTGACAGAGTAGTAGTGACTAAGGCCAAGGAGATCAGTGGCGTCTAAGGAGCTACAAGGTAAATGCTGGAAGGGGATCTGATATCTTCAGGTGGCTGTGAGAACAATCATCCATAGCAGAGCTTATGCAGCATGGCCCCAGGGATCCCCTTAATGACACAGGAGGGGCCTGAGGGTTCCAGATTTTGCTGGTGAGGACTAGAGGCCAAGATGGCTGCTGTGAGGACATCATTGTGACTTTGACTCTTGAATGTTCCTTAAGGTTGGTATGGGTTCAGGAACTGTGGTTTGCACGTGTAATAAAAGAAGACAAACAAAATATACCTAAAGCTTGAATACAGAGACTTAATCAAAAGAGGTGACAGCAGGTGTCCTGTGGAATAATGTCAGAACAGGAGAGGTAAGGACAAATAGCTTAGAGTTTGTTCTTTAGATATGTCAGGGAAACTTACGATACATTTTGAAATTGGCAGAAAAGATCACAAGGTGTCCTGTCTACTGCATTTTTTTGTGTTACCTGTGCCTTCCATCACCTTTGAGTTATTTTGCAACTCTGTAAGCTGTAGAAAACTGATAGCAATACAAGTGATTCTTTTTTTTTTTTTTTTTTTT
>NW_024081096.1:5237-79263 GCF_003009895.1 Hyaena hyaena | reverse complement strand
CTCTCCTAGAAATAAATAAAACATTAAAAAAAAAAAAAAGAAATAACAATTAATTTTGATTGGTAGAGATACAAGTGGATGTTGACCAATTATCTGCATCAGGCTCAGTCTGCCACAGTAAAATACTAGAGGCTGGGTAGTTTAAACAACAAAATTTATTTTCTTACAGTTTTGGAGCCTGGAAGTCCAAGATTAGGGCACCAGCATTCTCAGTTTCTGGTGAGAGCTCTCTTCCTGGCTTCTTGCCATGTCCTCACATGGCAGAGGGAAAGAGAGAGAGAGAGAGAGTGATACCCTGGTGTCTCTTTTTATAAGGGTACTAATCCCATCATGAAAGCACTGACTACCCTCACGACCTTATCTAATCCTAATTACCTCCCAAGGCCTATCTTCAAATACCATCACATTTGAGGTTAAGGCTTAATGCGTTCTGATCAATAATTTTAATGTGTGGAGGGGTGCGTTTGAGAGTGCCATTTTCCACACCACCAAGCAGTTCTCCAACACCAGCTAGATATTCTACAGTTCAACTCAATTCTGACACTATCCTCCCAGAAATAGCATCAGGTTCGCCAGGTTAAGGACTCAGTATCAAGAGACGACACTCCACTTATGATACCAATCACAATCACCCAGTTTGTTGCCTGTGCTTCTGACTGACTGCCTATAAATCAGAGGTTCACACACCTTCCTACTGGGGTTTGGTTAATTTGCTAGAGTGGCTCACAGAACTCAGGAAAGTTGTTTACTCACTAGGTTACTGATTTATGACAAAGGACGTTAGAGGCTACTAATCAATAGTGCAATAAAGAAATACGTATGGTGAGGTCCTGCACAAATAAACTTGTCTTTGTGGAGTTTGGGGCCCAGCATGGTGGTATGTGTAAGCCATCTGATTCCCTAAGCTAGAAGCTCTCCCAACCCTCTCCTTTTTTGTTTTTATGGAGGCATCATTGATTAAATTATTGGCCATTGAAAATGGATTCAGTCTCAGGGAATCAAGGCATGAACTGTAAGTTCCCCTTTCATGATTGGCTTCCCTGGCAACTAGTCCCCATCCTTAGTTGCTTTCCAAAACTCACCTCATTAACATAAACCCAGTTGTGTTGGAAAGGGGCTTGTCATGAACATAAAACCTAGTTGTGTTGGAAAGATGCTTGTCATGAATAACAACAGACTCATTTCACCTTGATGGATCTGAAGTGTTTTTTTGGCAGGGAGGTCAAGGGACCAAATACTATAACAAAAGATGCTTTTATTGCCCAGGGAATTCTAAAGGTCTGGGGAGCTGTGAGCCAGGGATGGCTGAAGAAGATGAAATATATGTGAGATATATACTTTGGTCATCTGAGTGACCAAATTATATTCCTTATAAATCACAATATCACAAGACTTCAATATATGATTTGAGGGGGAAACAAACATTCAGTTTAGAACATTTTGTCAGTAGACTCCCTGAATTCATGTCCTTCATGCATGCAGAATACATTCATTCTGTCCCCAAAAGTCTTCACTCATTCCAGCATTAACTCTAAAGTCTACGGTCCAAAGTCTCATGTAAATATCATCTAAATCAGATATGGGTGAGACTAGATACAATTCATCCTAAGGCAAAATTCCTCTCCAGGTGTGAACCTTCCAAAATGCAGTGGTGGGACATGCATTTCCTCGTAAGTTGTAAGAGGCAGTTGTAAGATTACAGCAGGCTTTTAATGCTTTATGATTCTCTAATTCATTTCTCGTGGAGCTTAGAATCCACATACCTGAGTAGAAATTAGGAGCAAGAAGACAGATTAGTATTGAAGGAGTTTGGAACAAGCCTCCCCAAAATGTGCTACTTTGACATGTTGATGATTTGGAGTTCAAGGCAATTAAAACCCAGCAGACTTAAGAAAATAATTTAACTCTCCTTTAAATTGCCTTAAAAATTTTAGATAGGGGCCTGGCCTAGAAAGAGAGCTGCTATGGAAGACAACGTTTTTTTCCTTTCTTCTTCTTTTTTTCCCCTTTTTAAAATCAGAATGACCTATCTGAATGGCAGGGCAAACATAATTACCAAACATCTGCTTTTCTTATCCTCTTGTGAATCACCCTCCTCCTCTTTGAAGCCCCAGGCCCCTAACCCACTCCTCAGCTCAAGATGGCAAATGAGCCTCAATTGTCTGGTTTGTCCGGGAGTCTCATTGTCTTTATGGGGCCCCCATATGTACGTAATTCAAATTGTTTTTCTCTAGTTATTCTGTCTATTGTTAATTTGATTATTAAACCTGCCAAAAAACTTAGAAAGGTGGATGGAAAGTTTTTTCCTTCCTCTCCTACAGTATGTTATCTCAGTTTAAAGCGTGAGGCTAGAGAATAAAGTGGTGATGGACACAGCTTTGGTGGTTTGGTGATCAAGTCTCAGTAAGGCACAAATCCTAGAGATATGTAAAATGAAGGAGACAAAAATAGCAGACAGCTTATGCTGTATAACAGTCCCCTCCCCCAAAGAACATATTGGTTCAAAACCACAATAGTTTATGAGCTCATGTTATTGTAGGTCAGCAGTTTGGGTATATCTGGGTGGCTCTTTTGATGTTGGCTAGACTCATTCATGCAGTAGAGTTTTCTCATGTATGTGCAGTCAGGTAGCATTTGATGGCCTCACTCACATATCTGGCTTTTGGCCAGAGCAAGGGATTCACAAGGTCATGTGTCTTCCATCATCTAGCAGGCTAGCCTGGATCATGCATCTGGTTGTACTGGGGTTCCAAGTGCAGGAAGAACGGGCAAGCTCCAGTAACTAAGAAGTCTTCAAATGTCCTCCAGCACCATGTATTGCTATCATCCCATCGGCCAAAGCAGGTAACACAGTTAACCCTAGAGCCAGTATTGGAGAAGACTAACCAAGGACATAGAAATAGAGAAAGAACTATTGCAGCCATTTTTGCAAACAACCTAATGAAACAAAAATTGCTTGGGGGGAAAGGGTGCAGAGTGGATCTAGAGGATGAAGCGGAGAAAAAATTTTAAAAAAAGACTAAATTCTCCTATAGGGAGTTCAAAACAGTTTGCTAGTATTTATTAAGTAAATACTGTGTACCAGATTCTGTGCTAGGAATAGAAATTTAAAAAACCAATAACGAATAAGACATAACCCTATTCTAGAGAAGTCTAGAGTCTAATGAGGGGGAAGGATATGTAAGTAGCTTTAAAGCAACCCACTAAGGGTTAGGATAGAGCCATCTGCTAGATAGGGAGAACATTTTCTGTAAAGGGCTATTTAGGAAATACTTTGGCTTTGTGGACCCTACAGTCTCTGTCACAATTACTGGACTCTGCTTTTATCACGAAAAAGGTACCATACACAGTATGTGAACAAAGTGGCCAGGAGGGGAAGATTGAGTGAATCCATTAGGGTACCAAGAAAGGGAAGCCAGGTTTGAGGGGCGAGAGAGGTTTATGTAAGTGGGAAGAAGATGAGTTCAGTTTTTAAACAGCTTGAAAACATTCAAGTGGACGTGATTGATAACAAAGGGTGTATGGAACTGTAGGCCTGGGTCTAGGTGAGGCTTCAGGCTTGAGTAAGGATAGTCATCTGTTACTGTAGCCATGAGTTGGAAGCATTTCATTTGGAGACTGAATGTGAAAAAGAAAAGGGCAAATAAACCAGGATGAGCCTTGTACAAAGCATTCAGTTAGGGTAAGTAATAACCAGAGCTTGTCAAACAGAGAGAGAAGCATCAAAGAAAGAAGCGGGGAAGGGCAGTGCCTGACACAAGGAAAGAAGAGAGTTACAGGAAAGAGTGGGTGGTCAAGAGAGGTCAAAGGGAATGAAGAGTGAGAATGGGTCATGGAGATGGACAATAAGGGAGATATTGTTCTAAGGATGTCACGCTGAGCCTTTAGGCAAACTCTTCTGCTTTACACACATTCAAAATAACTTAGTAATTAGAAACAGTGCAAAAAGACATGCAGGAACATTGCTAAGTAGTGAGTATAAGTCTTCCTGCTAAATTTATTTCTGTAATATGTGGAAGAAAACTCAACACCATCTACAATTACCATTTACTACGTTGGGCTTTTTTTTCAAGCTTATTGGTAAATTTAGAAAAGGAATTTTATTGGGAAACAATTCCACTTACATTTTTTTATATAGAGGTGAACAAGAGACCAGGAAGCTTGCATATAAGGTAAAGGTTGTAAGCAAAGCCACTTTCTGATTTCTAACTTATGTTTTTAGAACGCTGCTAAGATGTTTTTCACTACCTCAGCTCAATTCTGAGAATTGAGAAATTCTGAATTAAAGAGAAAAACAATGGAGATTTCCAGCGTTTCATGTATTTTACTTACTAACTTGAGGTAGTGTTTAATACAGTGTGTTCTGTAGCAAAGCCTTCCAAAGTTTTTCATCTTAATTTGTCAGCCAGAGCTTTAAGATCGCTCTTCTGAAATAGATATCCCAAACCGGGTGACAGGTGTTGTAAGGAATTTAGAATTGAGATTCCAAGATTCCATCCTCAGGGTGCATCACCAACGACAGTCACCTCTCACGGATATCAGGTTATTTCCCCAGACACTCTTCTTATCCCTCACCTGGAAGACTTAGAGGTGGCTCTGCCTGAAGGATGATGGACAGATTAGGCATCCTCCAAAGGACCTTTGTTTACAGCTCCCTGATTTGAATACATTTGGGAGGACATCTGTATTTGCTTGCCAGGACTGTCATAACAAAATACCACAAACTGGGTGGCTTAAACAACAGAAACTTACTGTTCACAGTTCTGGAAGCCAGAAGCCTGAGCTCAAGGTGTCAGCAGGCTTGATTTCTTCCGAGGACTCTCTCCTTGCCTTGCAGATGGCAGCCCTCCTGTGACGTCACATGGTCTCTCTCTGTGTGAAGGGGTATGTGTGTGTCTTAATCATCTCTTCTTATAAGATCATATTGAAATAGGGCCCTATCATATGATCTCATTTTACCTTAACCTTAGTTACCTTTCTAAAGGTACAGTTACAGATACAGTTACATTCTCGGGTATTGGGGGTTAGAATTTCAGCATATGAATTTTGGGGAGAACATAATTCAGCCCATAACAACATTTAATATTTGCACTCTGTGGCATGAAATGCCTTGATTTTGTGAACATATTTAGCACACACCACTACACTCCAGGCTCCACAGTTCTGCTCCAATTTGCCACTTCATGTACTGACCTTTGGGTTTGCATGACTTCAAGAAAATGTTCACAGTTGGCTTTATTTCTGTGGAAGTATTTTAAAGTAAGTTATGGACATCATAACATTCATATCTAAATATTTGATTATGTCTAAAATATAAGAACATTTTCCTATTAAATTTATTTGTGATTTCATTAAATGCTTATTATCTTATTGAATTCATTTGTGATTTCAATGAATGTTTATTTCTCCTCAAACATATGAATTCAATTTTGATGTTTTCCTGAAGCACTTATTTTTTGCTGTCTTCTTTTAATCCAGTGTGCATAATATCTTCTATCAGAATGTTGATGCTAAATCAACATTTTATAATTCATAAATCATTCTGTGGCTAAGTAACATTAGGAAATCCTGATGTAGATGAGTCGTAAGGATGTGGTTTTATGTCATTATTCCTCATACTATATTGATATTAGTCACTACAGGTGAAGTTCATTCATGCTATAGTTTTGTAATTTCTAAGTGAGACTTACAAAGAAATCATGCCTGAGGATATTAAGGTTTAGACATTGTTTTTAATGACATTTTAAGCTCTTTTACTTTGAGCCCTTACCTTCTTTATTCTTGGAAATGTTCTTTTCTTCATTTCCAGTCTGTGGTAATGTTTCCTCAGGACATTTCTTTATCCTTGATAGCTGGTGGGAACTAACTTGAGTTCATATAATAGACTGAACCTCATCTCCTCATTTCTGTCTTTATTCAGAGCCTGTTCTAGAATGCAGAGAACCACTGTGTCATTAGATTTTATCCACACTCACATCTCAGGACCCTGCAAGGATTTTCATGGTCTTATACCCTGAACTACAGGAAACTAAAACTCCTGTCTTCTCTCTCCAATTGCATTGCAAATGGAATCCTACTAGTCTGTATTTATGATCTGTTCTGGGCAAGGCCCTATTTTTGAGCCTATGTGCTCTTTGACTGTAGTCAGACAAATACATTTGACCACTTTCAATCTAGTGCTATCCAGTTTCACCTGTCTGCCATCTGGTGTGCTCCTCACTCTGACCAAAGTAGGCTTCCAGTTCTTTTTCCTGAAACACTTGCTCATCCTTCCATGATAGCCACTGATGCACCTTACTGGTGAGTGCCTTCCAGACTTTGCCAGCTGAGTCCACTTACACTTAATCACTCAGGGGTTAGAATGCATTCATAGTCTCTGTCTTCTAGATTACTTAAATGCTTGTTTAAAATATTCCTTTTGTTTAGTTTTCCTTATTTAGGCTTTAAAATGGAAAAGAATATCATCCCTCGTCACATAAATTTTAACAGTTAAAAGGACAACCAAATACAGTAATCATGCTGCCCACCTTAGGATTAAATATCCATGATAAGAACTGCATTTTTTAATAATAGTTTGCATTTAATTTACTTAATGTTTTCAAATTGAATTTAGAGCCAACATTTTTATAAGCTTCATAGTGTTCCCGTTAGAGAAGTAGGGCAGGTATAGGCAAATCTCATCTTCTTACCAGTTTCTCTGGAAATTGCATCATAAGGTAAATCATTGTAAGGAGATCCTGTTTTCCCCAAAGTAAAAATGGTAAATTTGGACGTTACATACCTTATTAAAGACTCCCACTTATCTTAGAGCTATTCTAAAAAGTATAGTAGGTACTCAATAAGAATACCTGACAAAATGCTTTCACATTTTTTTTCCTCACTGGAAATGTTCTTAAAAAAATAAAAACGAAGTTTCATCTTCACTCTCTTCAACATCCTCTATTTGTCCAAAGTTATGAATGTACTTGCTTGATACCACATGTTTGAAAGCTTCCATCCTTCAAGGACATTGGACCTTTAAACATTTTGTTGACAGATGTTAGATATCAAGATTCCTCACACTTTATAGGTATCAATAAATATTGTTTCTAGGCTATAAGATCAGAATTTAAAAATGGAGCATTGTCACAGGAGTGCGACAACTGGAATAAGGTGGGATTTAATGTAAGCACATATATTTTGGATTGTGGGAAATATGAATGACTAAAGGCTATAAAATTAATGTATGTATTAATTATCATTACATGAATATAGCTAGGAGTGGGGAGGGATTGCCTACTGTAACAGGAAAAAACATTGAATATAGAGGTACAGTAGTCCCCCTTATGTGTGGTTTTGCTTTCCCAGCATTTTCAGTTACCACAGTCAACAGAAAACAGCTGACCCTCCTTCTGGCGAATCATCAGGAGGTCAATAGTAGCCTCACGCTACATCACAGTGCGCCTGCGCCTTTCACTTCACTTCACCTCATCACACAGGCATTTTATCATCTCACATCATCACAGGAAGAAAAAGGGTAAGTACAGTTCAATAAGATATTTTGAGAAAGAAACAGAGACCACATTCACATGACTTATTACAGGATACTGTTATAATTGTATATTTTGTTAGTAGTTATTGTTAATCTCTTACTGTGTATAGTTTAGAAGTCAAACTTTATCGTAGGCTTGTATGTATAGGAAAAACAGTATATACAGGGTTTGGTACTATCCATGGTTTCAGGTAGATACTGGGGGTCTTGGGAACATATCCCTGAAGATAAGGGGGGACTCATGTGTGAATGCTGGTAGAATTTGTGGTGAAAAGGTGAGAAAACTATTTTCAGATGCTTCAATTTTCTCAGTGAAATAGGACCTGAAGCCATTAGTTAAAAGTGATAATGGAGAGAATACAATAGAGTAAGCATTGCTAAGAGGTTTATTTAAAATGGAGCTGGGAGGACATTGAGGAGGTGGGGCTTATGCACTTCTTCTGTCTGAAATTCTAGGAATTTTTGCTGAACTCAGCTGAAAGCCAAAGCATCTGTTGTATGTTAAAATGGACATGAGTGAACTTTCTGCCTAACACTAGCCCTAGCAACCAATCCTGTAGAGATTAGTGTAACTGAGCCAGCCCCAGTCACATTTTGTTTGAAACAATTTATGTGAATTTCTTCTTTTCTCCTTAAAAGCTCTAACCTTCTTTTGTCTCCCTGGAGCTGCTTTTTATTTCAGCGGAATCTGTGTCTGCCAATTGCAGTCTCTAGGACCCTAAATAAACGCACAGATTTTATTTTGCAGCTCGCAGTTTGTCTTTTGGTGGTTGACAGAAGTGAGGATTGAGGCTGAATTGATGGAGGTTTGGGGAACAATGGAAGGGATGAAATTATTGTCTTTTGTCCTAGACTCTGGGGGAGTGATTATCTAAGGTGTAATACAGGAATGCCAGGGCAAGATAGAGGGCCCATCAGAGCTTCGTGTTTGCACTACTGAAATGAGGCTGCAAACTCCTGAGTAGTCTCCAGGCCTAGAGGGCGCAGATAATGCCCAGGGAAATGCTCCACAACTGAGTATTAGATACCCCCAAATTACAAAAGTTCAAGTGAGAAATTCTGGTCCACAGGTTCAGAGTGTAAGCATTTTCTTTGACCCTTGATACTGGGTCATAATACTTGTGTTTCTGAAGAATAAAGCCAAATGTGACTCAGGATTTAAAATAACTAACATGTGGGGCACCTGGGTAGCTCAGTTGGTTAACCACCTACCTGACTCTTGGTTTTAGCTCAGATCATGATCTCATGGTTCATGGGGTCCAGCTCCACATTGAGCCCCATGTCACATCAAGCCCTGCATCAGTCTCCATGCTAATGGTGCAGAGCCTGCTTGGGATTCACTCTCTCCCTCTCTCCTTCTGCCCCCTCCCATGTGTGTGTGTGTGTGCGTGCTCACTCTCACTCAAAATAAATAAGTAAACTAAAAAAAAAAAAGATTCTCTCTCTCTCGCTCCTTCTGCCCTTCTTCCCCTCTGCCCCACTCCCACATGCTCTCTCTCGAAAACCAACAAAACAAGCTAAGATGCTCACCCTTAACCGGATTATCGCTCTTAGGTTTATATGTAAAATGACTTACCAGTTACAGGCATTTGATCTTAATACTCCACAGTGCATTTTAAGTGTCTGTGAACTGCACAATTTCATAGACTTTTAGCTTCTAGTGGTTACTCTTGCTGATTGTGGTACACTAAAGATGCAGAACTCAGGAAGACTCATTTACTTCCTTGTTTCGTATATTTCCTTCACTATTATGAATTTTGGATGTATTTTGGAATGTGTGTGTGTCTACATGTATGTATATCTATGTATATGTCTATGTATCTATATTTTTTCATTAATTCTGTTTTAATTAACATGGCTTTATAGATGTTTTGATATTTGGCAGGGAAAAATTTTCATCCTTATTATTTTTCAGTTTTTAAGCTCTTTTCCTGTGCATATTTACTATTTCCATAAACAAGAATCAACTTTTCAAAATCTATTGAAAATAGTTTGGATTTTTGTCAGGATCATGTTCAATTTGCAGCTATTGGTTTGGCAAAAGCTGATACATTTACCAATGAAATCTTCTGATATTAAAAAAATGTATTTTGATACTTACTTTTTTAAAAAGCATTTTCCAGAATATTTAATAATTTTCTTATATTTTTCTGGTTTGATTATTTTAAAATATATTTACATATAAAAATATTAATGGTTATCATAAATACAAATTTTTATTGCATTTAATGGGTTATTGTTGATTTATAGTAATGTCATTATTTTGGTATACTTCATCTTGATCTCTCAGAAAACTCAGTTCTAATAATGTCCATTCATTATCGTGAACTATAACTATGCAAAACATTGTCTACTTTCATTGTGATATTTATGTTTCATTTGGTTTCTTGTCTTATTACATTATCTAGGAACTCAGAATAATTTTTAATAATAGTGATTATTTGTCGTTTTCTTAATTCCCTCTTATCTTTTGCCCTTAAGAATGTCATTTGCTCTGTTTTAGATATCTTTTCTTTATCAAATTAAAGAATTTTTTTTTCTTTTTAAAAAATTTTTTAATGTTTTATTTATTTCTGAGAGAGAGAGAGAGAGAGAGAGAGAGCATGAGCAGGGGAGGATCAGAGAGAGAGGGAGATACAGAATCTGAAACAGGCTCCAGGCCCTGAGCTAGCTGTCAGCACAGAGCCTAACACGGGGCTCGAACCCACAAACCATGAATTCATGACCTGAGCCGAAGTCAGACACTTAACCGATTGAGTCACCCAGACACCCCTTCTTTTTTGTTCTTAGCTTACTAAGAGTTACAAAAGAATCAGGAATGGATACAAATTTTCAGGTGTGTGTGTGTGTCCATCTAACAAATGGTTCTTTAATATATTAATAATTGTGAGTTCTGTGAATCAATTTTCTGATGATAAAACCTGTATAAGCTCTATTTAGTTATAATACTTTGCTCTTTTACTCTATTCTAGATTTGATTTGCTAATATTTAGGTAAGAATTTAAAACTCATATTCACAAGTGAAACCGATGTATGGTAAGAATTGTGAACTCACGTGCCTAAAGGAGATAAATTTGTTAAAAACATTTTTAAGTAGAGTAGATGAGGCTCATAAAGAGAGAAGCACAGACTGTGGTCACAGAGAATGGATGTTGGATCATAGTATTTATATTCAATATTAAAAGATGCTATGTATGGAGTGCCTGGGTGGCTCAGTCTATTAAGTGGCCAGCTCTTGATTCGGCTTGGGTCATGATCTCCCTGGTTCATGGGATTGAGCCCCACATCAGGCTCTGTGCTGACAGCCTGGAGACTGCTTGACATTTTCTCTTTCTGCTCCTCCCCTGCACATGCGCTCTCTCTCTCTCTCTCTCTCTCTCAACATAAACTTAAAAAAAATGCTATGTATACATAATCATTGGCAAGATAGATGTGGCCCATATAACCCAGCTAGTAGCATTTAGTGTGTGTGTATATGTTTGTGCTAGCCTTGTGGAAGGAGTAGGGAGGTGTTTTTTTTTTTTTGTCTTTTTTTAATATCTAAGGATGATTTAAAATACATAGAGATTATTTGTTTTATTGAGACAAGTTTACCCATAAAACAGCCTGGGTTCATTATCTTTTGGGTGTACATTTATTGCCCCTGCCCCATGTATTTAATTTATCTGATGGTTATTATGCACTTTTGGCTTACACCTTTTTTTTTTTTTTTTTGGAACTGTGAATATTTATGTTTTCTGGAAATGTAAAATTTCATCTAGAATTTTAAAATTTCTGTGTAAGCAGACATGCTTTCTTTTAGAGTATGTCAGCTGAGCATTTGTGCAGAGGGCCCCAAGATTGCCAGTACAAGAAATGTTTGGGTGTGAAAGTTGGTCCCTTTCCTGTGTGTGTGTTCATTGTGAGTGTTCATTGTGAGTGTCTGGAATGACCTCAGACTCTGCTGTGCTTCCATTTCTTGTCCTGTCCTAGGAACGCTGCCTAGTTAGATCCTCTGGCAAATACCCCAGCAAGAAAATTCCCATAGACAGGAAGAAGAGACATAGCTGACTCAGCTGTTTTATAGGTATTTTCTTAATTTATTGTCTTCTACTTTGTTCTCCACATTTGTAGATTCAGAGCTTACAGTTTCTCTTATGGAGTCCTTAGAGATGAATGAATGTCTCTCACAGCTGTCTTTCCCACACCTATTGTGTGTTGCAGTTTTCTCTGGTTTGGATTTTCCATCCATCTGATTTCATCTCATTTTTATTTCCTCAAGATCTCTGGTCTACTAATTATGCTTTTTCTTATTTCCAGTGTAGTTAGGGATTTATTCTGTATATATATACTCTATATATGTATATATATATATGTACTTTATATATTTATATGCATCCTTCATATATTTATATATTATATATTTATATGGTAATGTAATAGAAATATATGTTTATGTTATATATTTATATATAAAGACTATATATATATATTTAAAATATGTAAATATATATATTTATTTCAAATGAGGTTTTGGAAAGAATAAAAAGTAAACACATATTGTTAGTCTGACCTTGAACTGAAAGCTCTATGGGCTCTTGAGCAAATCCCTTAAGTTTCTGAACCTCAGTTTCCTTGTATGTAAAATGGCAGTGGTAACACCTACTCATCCCTATCTCACAGATGCTGAGAGAATGAATACGAAGGCTTTTTAAGAAACCAAAGTTAGGTAAATATAAATTAGCATTAAGTATTCTCATACTTTGCCAATGAATATCTTCAAAAGTTATATTTAAAGAATGAATAGAATTCTTGACTTCTTTAGAGAGATAACAACTTGAATTCAAACATTTATTTTTTATTATTAAAATGAGGACTTTTTTGTATGAGGAAAAGACAAATGAAGAATAATAAGTTCTTTGTTTAATAAAGTAGAACAACTCATTAGATCTGATAAAAAATAGAGGTTTGTTTTCATCAGCGTTTTAAAATTAGGCTTCCCAAAAGGAACCAATTTGGAGATGTTTTCATAGAAACATCTGGACAGTGGGTTAGAAATGTTTAGTATGTCCTGGTCTAAGTATTTAATTTATTTTGGCTGCCTAAGCCTTTACTCTAGAATAGATACTTAGGACTCACCTTTCCTTGGTTAGCTCCTTACAGTAACTAGTGTCAGCTGAAGAGACTCCTTTTTTAAATTCAGACTGCCAATCCAGCAGTCTGTGTGAGTCAGTCTTCAGTTTAAGAATTCTGCCAGGCAGGGAATTTTAAGTGAAAACATTTTGAAGTCAGGCCATGAAAACTCAGAATTCATTTGTGCCCAGCTAATTCACCAGGGAAAATAACCTGGGGTATATTTATTGCAGAAGAATATCAAGCATTCTAATGACCAGGATTAACCTTTGGAGAAAAAGGATTCATTAACAAACAGTCCTTCTCTCTTATCCAACCTTCCTGTGACCCAAAGTTATGGAAATAAAATACTCCAAAGAACAAATACTGTTGAAAGTTTATTTGTGACGGTTGCAGGGGAATGGCATTCCAGAGAAGTGGAACAGAATAAGGGGTATGGAATAGAAGGCCCACAATCTTCTGGGGTTTTTTTTTTGGGAGGTAAAACATTAAAATTTTAAAAACTTATTTTATTAGTCTAAATATACTTCCTAACATGCCAGACTCTTTGGGATGCTAAATAGATTACATATGTGCACATTCAAATGCAGACTGTAACAGATTAAAAAATGTGGATTAACTTAAAATACCTTAAGGCTTTTTTGAGCATCACCAGCTCTCAACTTTTTTCTTGGTGAAACTTTCCATGTATTAGGGGAATATGTTTTTAAAAAGGAAAAAAGAGGGGCACCTGAGTGGCTCAGTCAGTTAAGCATCTGACTTCAGCTCAGGTCATAATCTCACAGATCATGGGTTCGAGCCCCACATTGAACTCTGTGCTGACAGCTCAGAGCTTGGAGGCTGCTTCAGATTCTGTGTCTCCTCCCTCTGCCCTTCCCCACTCATTCTCTCTCTCCCTCTTTCTCTCTCTGTCAAAAATAAAATAAACATAAAACTTATTTTTAAACGGTAGGAATATTACTTTACTGACTATTTAGAACAAATGCAATAATCCTTCTTGACTTCACCCCCCCACACACATACATCAGTCATGCCCTTAAATTTCTGTTCCCATTTATGAAATTAATTGGAAGGATTGTCTTTACTCATTGACTCCAATTTCTCTTTTCCCATTCTCATTTAAATCCACTTAATGTGAACTAGGCAGGACTAATTGGTCATGTAGAACCATTAGATTCTTTCTGGTAGATAATGGTAGCCACCAAGACAGACAAGGTTGGATTTGCTATTCCTCCACCATCTCACTACCAGGTTACAATGAAAGCTTGTTTCAGAGCAAATTTTCATACAACATCTTTTAGCAAGCAGGCACCAAAAGTATATAAAAACTACAAATCTTTGTCTTTTCAGATGTTCTGATCACAGCCCCTTAATGTAAAGCTGGACATGGGACCAATTAGGAATCTTGGCTATGGTGCCATTCTGAACTGTACAAGCTACAGGGTATACCAGACTTTTATACCATCTTCATGCTTTCAAAGTGGGAATGAAATGTTTTAGGCAGTCCACATAGTCATGACTCTCACTAATTTTGCCTATAAAAATCTATTCAAATCTTCACAATGATTATAAGCAAGGTCTCTGGTGTTTCAGTGATAAAAGTCACTGCAGTGACTTTGGTAGCTTCCTTTATAGAGTAGGCTTTGTTATTTTAGTTGCACCAGAATCACAGAGAGGATTTGTTAAAATACACATTGCTAGGCCCCACCCCCAGGGGTATGATGGAGGCTTGAGAACTTGCATTTATAACAAGCACCCAAGTGATGTTATTTCTGGTCTGGGGTTTTTAATTTAAGAATCCTTTATAGTATATTTTTAAAATTTTTAAGTTTTATTTGAGAGAGATAAGGGCAGTGTGAGTGGGGGAGGGGCAGAAAGAGAAGGAGAGAGATCCCAAGCAGGCTCTGTGGTGCCAGAGTAGAGCCTGATGCAGAGATTGAAACCACGAAGCCGAGAGATCATGACCTGAGCTGAAACCAAGAGTTGGACACTTAAATGACTGAGCCACCCAGGTGCCCCAAAAACCCTTTATACTATGATTGCAAGTCTATTTCTTCTCAAGTTAAATTTGGCAAATTTAGAAAATGGCATATTTTATCTGTGTTTGGAAGCCTGATTCATTAATTTTTAATTCTGATCTTTTCTAATGTATATATTTAAGATTATAATTGCCCCTTAAGTCTCACTCTACTGGCATTGTGCAAGTTTATATGTAGTATTTTTGTTGACATTCACTTCTAAGGATTTCATAATTTCCAGTATACTATTTACTTCTTAAATGAATTATTTAGCACTGTGGTGTTTGCTTTCTGTGTTTGTTTGTTTGTTTGTTTTTACAGACTTTGTTATTGGTTTCTAATTTTGTTGCATTGTTGTCAGTGAATACGATCTGCATAATATAATTCCTTTAGTAGTAGATGAAACTTTCCTTGTAGTATAGAGCATGGTTAATTAATAAGGTTTCCATAGGATGGCTGGAAACATTTTAAGGCCTCCAGATATCCTCTTCTCTACTCATGTCTTTTCCTTCTGTCCATTCTCTGAGATTCTTGGCCAGTGGTTCTCAGACTTTATGGGCTTCACCACCACCTGTAGAACTTGTTAGAATGTACATTGCTGGGCCCTCCTAAAGGTGTTTTAGATTCAGTAGATCAGGTGTGATTGAGGCATTTCCATTTTTAAATTTCCAGGTAATGCTGAAGCAGTTGGTGTAGGGAATCACACTCACAGAACTGCCGGTGCAACTCACAAGCCTCCTCTATTTCTCTTGACTTTGTTGTTCAGTGCCCCTGGTTTTGATGTAAGAGTCATTTCCGATGTTTGCTATCCTAGCACCTCTACAGGTTTGCTGGGTGTTGGGAGCCATTCTGAGCCCACTAGTCGAGAAAACTCCTGGTGAGGTTAAAGCAAGTTTGCAAGGTCTCTTGCCAATCAGATGACGACCGATATCCACCCCCACTCAATTATTTCTGCTTGAGCACTGACCCCTAGAGTACCTTGTTGATCAATATCGGGAGTGACTTGTCCCCTTATTCTGGCCCTGGTATGATGATTGCACCTTGTGAAGAAACTTATTGTGGGAACTTCTTCTTTTGATTATGGGAACAGACATCGTGTCTCCAGAGGGTCCTGTTTCCCTCCATACTTTCCCTTGAGATATGAACAGGCTAATGACCTCTAGTCATAAAAGATTGACCTTTACATGTACAATTCTGTTTCTACCGTTGCATTAGTCCAAGATGTTCATACAGCTCAACATGTAAATCAACTAACCAAAAATGTCTCTCATGCCCTAACTATCAAGAAATCATAAAACTAGACACAAAGGTAAATGCACTCAAAGAGGCTATTCTATGTATTGGAAATGAGCTAAACTCTTTAAAGGTATGGTTGGCTCTCCGGTGCAATAAAGCATATAACTGGAAAATCAAGTCTTGCCCGGAGACAAAGAGCCTAACTTAGAGAAAAGGAACAGATAAGGGCAGAAGGTAAGTTAGTACATACACCTTTGCTAACTGATGGTGTATAGCAGCCCCTTCCCTAAGGCCTACTTTCCACAAACACCTTCCCTTACCCTGGCAGCTGTGATGAGGATGGATAAGAGTATCTACAAACCTATGACTTAATCTTAGTGTTATTAAAATGTGAACACCTTGTTGTTTTCTTAGTTACTCAACCTTACTATAATTGGGGCAGTTCTGCAAGAAGACTTGTGTAAAACCTGTTTCTGTACATTTTCCAAAAACACCTTATCACAAAGAGCTATCCATTGTAAAAATTCCATTTCCTGATGCCATGTTAACATTTGACCTATAAATAAAGACACCAAAACCAACAGGACGGAGATGCCTGCCTGGTGATCAGAAAGGATCTCGGGGCTCTCTCACTCTCTTTCGCCAACACCGTCCATCCTTCAGGGACCCCTGGACCTGTCGGAGCCGGCGCAGCCTCCAACAGCTGGGGCTGTTTTATGCAAGAGGCTGAACTCTGTTCTATAACCTGACTCCAACTTCTAATTGTTCCATTTTGCTTTTTCCAGACAATGAGCTGTACCTCTACTGATCAATCTCATTATTAGTTAGTAATTTCCAAACCTTACTTCACAAGAGGATGACTGGTAGAGGTTTTCAGATATAGATGTTCCTGACCCTCTGCTGGAGATTCTGGGGTATGAAGTGGTCATGTATGGGTTTTAAATCCTTCATCATTGTTTCTAATGTGTAGCAAGAATCAAGATCTATTGACCATATAGGTTGTCAGTAAAGATTGCCTTTTTAGGCAACATTACTTCACTTATTTTAGAACATGTTCATATGTGATGGTGGAACTGTCTCCAAGTGGAGGCCTTAGCACACAAGAGTAGATACTGAACTCAGGAGATAGGTTACAGCTAGATACAGATACGGATAAAGGATTGTGAACTTACAAATGACTATTGCAGCTACAAGAATGGGTGCATTGTCAGTAGGGGAAAGATTGGGAAAGAAGAAAAGAGCATCAAGGAGTAAGTCTTGGGAAATAACAAAAATGGATTGTCAGAGAATGAAGTAATACAGTGAAGAATCATCTGTGTCAGAAAACCAATGACTTGGGGAGAGACAATCAATTGAATTCATTGTCTTTGTAAAATCAACTCCAATTTCTGTCAATAGTGATATCATATTCTTATTTGTCCAGGTCCAGAGCCATCTTTTATTCTTCGTCTTTTCTGATCCCTCAGACAAATTCAATGGTGAGATGATACTTCTTTTTGTAATGTTTCTCATTCACCTCTTCCCCCCACCCCTTGCAAATCTCATTTGTCATGAAGGTCTGTAACTAGTCCTCTAGTGATTTGAATCCATCATGCACATTATTGTCAGATTTATCTTCCTGAAGTGTCATTTTGATATGTACATTTCTTGCTTAAGAGTCTCCATGATTTTGTTGTTGTTACCAATAGCCAGTCTTTCTAATCTTGTATTTCTCTACTCCAGGCAAACTGACGTTTCTCACCTTTTTGCTTTTGCTCATACCTTTTCCTACTAATCTCCATCTCATTTAGTGAACTCTTATCTATACTTTGAGAACTTATCTATCCTTTGAGATTAAGTCTTATTTCTTTGGGCCTCCTTTAGGTTCATTTACTGAAGCCAGAATGTGTGGATTCAAATCTCAGCTCTGCTAATGTTACTAATTGTGTGATCTTGGATAGATCACTTAACCTTTCTGAGCTTAATTTCCTCCTCTGTAAATGAAAATACTCTTACATGTCTCACAGGTTATTGTAAAAATTAAATGAGTTTACGGATACACAGTACTTTGATTATCCTGTGGCGTATGATAAACACTTTATACACATTAGATATAGTGATGGTAGTGGTGATGGTGGTGGTATCAGTGATGATGCTGATGATGTGGATGATGATGGTCTTCCTTGACCATCTTATATCCTTCCTCTCAACTCAGCATTTATCCCTAAATTTCTCATTTAGTAATTGGCAGAATGATGTCTTTCCTTCTGTTGGTAATTATCTTTTAAACGATTTAAGTATCATCTCATCTTTTAGATGCTAAACTTCTTAACGATAGGTAAATCTGTCTGACACTTCTCTGTAAGGATTTAGAAGAACCTTAAAACATCTTATAGTTAGTGTTTGCAGATTGGAGTTAGATTGAAAGCGGTAACCACCTGAGAAGTCAAGAAATTAAAAATTAGAACCGAGTACCTTTGTCATTTTCCTAAGATGAAGCCACTTTGACTTGAGTAGATGTGCCATATGCTAATGTAAAAAATAAACATAACCCCAAATCCCATTCCAAGTATTTTTTAGTTATTTGGACTCTAAACAATAAAAAGAAGAGCTGAAACATATTCTTATACTCTCTATAAATGTTCAACAATAGCTTCATTGGCTGGAACACATAATTTTTGCCTCATATTTTTTTTCCTTTGAGAAATACTCTTTCTGGCTACAATTTTAAAATAATAACACAGTTATAGGGCACTGAAAAGGATCTCTGTGAATATAGCGTCTAGAATTTGGCTAGAATAAGAGAAAAGGTATCAAGAAGCACTGGCTGCCAAGAACTAATGATTCTGGAATTAATTGACATGTCTGGGCTAAATTGTCTTCAGAGACAGTGGTTAAAGTAACAAAGAGGTAATAATTATTTACTCCAAAGAGCTACATGCTCAGTCTTGGCAGTCTTATAATGAATAAAATATTCAGTAGATTCTTTAGGTTTATATTTAAGTAGAATATGAAACAGTGTTCATTAAATTTAGGAGAAAGTCTTCAAGTGACTAGGCCAAAAGCAAGTAAAATATTCAGGTGATAAATTTGGGGAATTCAGGCCAGGAAACACTAATGCTCATCCCCTATTTAAGGACATAAATACATCAGCCAACCTTGTCTGACATTAATTTTCTTTTCAAAAATAACAGTAATATATATACATTTTTTTCCCAGAGAAGAGATCCATTGCAAACTTGCAGTAAGACCTTGAGTTAACATGATTTTGGGCTTCAGTTTAGTTACCTATAAATTAGATTTGAAATCCATAATCTCTAAGGGGCATTTCTACCCTAATACATCTAATAGTATCTAACAGCATGGGCTTCCTTCCCCAATTTATTTCTTTGAAATCTCTCTTCTTTGAAATCATTTCTTTGAAGTCTCTTTAAGTAGGGATTTCTTTTTTCCTTCCTTCCTTCCTTCCTTCCTTCCTTCCTTCCTTCCTTCCTTCCTTCCTTCCTTCCTTCCTTCCTTCCTTCTTTCCCTTACTCACTGTCTCCACCCTCAACCACCCACCCAATCCCTATAAATGCATTAATCTTTGTAGAAGGCACTGTACTATGTGTTTTTCATACTATGCCATTTACTTTTCCTCATAATTCTGTTGTTATTCTCATTTTAAAAATAAGGAAACCATGGCCTGGAGAAATTCTGTGACTTGTCCCATATCACAGAACCAATGGGTGTTGGAAAAGGAAGTCACATCCATATGAGCCCACCTCCAAATCAATGCTCTTTCCCTCTGTGCCACTGCTCTTGTCTCTCTCTTTTCCTTCTTATTTCTTATACTGAACCACCTATAGTATCTCAATTCTTTCCACATTTTTATGGCTATGGCAGCAATAGTTACAATGCGTGAAATTTGTATGTAGGTGTAATTATTCTTTTATTTTATAACATACACTTTATATGTGATATATTCCAGAATCCTAGACCTTAAACTCTAAATAACCCCTTGGATCTCCAGAATTTCTGTTGTCTCTATACGTTGCTTTTCCTATTTCTTCTTGAGTTCTGCTTTTAAAGCAGGACTTTCACCAATTTTCAACAATTTCTTTCTAAAATTCACCTTTTCCTGGAAAATTCACCTAGATCTCTTTCTTGTGTTCTTCATAAGTACCTCTTGGCACACTTTCCCTTGATATCTGCATTCTCTTGTTTTGTCTCTTGGCATGATCCTTTATCTTTCACTTCTTAATCATCTTAATCATCTTTTCTGTAGCCTTTTTTTTTTCAGGTGTCTGTGTAACACTTTTATGGACACATTTCTTTCCATCATTCCAAGGAAGAAGAAGAAACTCATTCTTTCTGACATTAAAATGGAAACAGGGGTAACTGGGTGGCTCAGTTTGTTAAGCCTCCGATTTTTGATTTTATCTCAGATCATGATCTCATGGGTGTGAGATTGAGCCCTAAATTGGGCTCTGCACTGGGCATGGAGCCTGTTGGGATTCTTTTTCTACCCTCTCCCTCTGTCCCTCCCTTACACATGCTCTCTGTCTCTGTCTCTCTTTCTCAAAAAGAAAGAAAGGAAGGAAGGAAGGAAGGAAGGAAGGAAGGAAGGAAGGAAGGAAGGAAGAAAGGAAGAAAGAAAGAAAGAAAGAAAGAAAGAAAGAAAGAAAGAAAGAAAGAAAGAAAGAAAGAAAATGGAAACAAACTCGTTGCATTCCACAAAACTCTGACTACAATAAAATATCCAAGCTCTTTTAAAATCCCATTGGCTCTATTTCTTATTCCATCCTCCCGTTCTTTGGAGAATGCTCACTTATTTATGAAGATATCATTCTTTATACCCTTTAGTAGATTTGAGGATGAAAACCAATTCTACTGGATGCCACCATAGACTGGTATCTGGCTTTGATTAAAATGGTAGTTTTATTATGAATAATTGACAGAAAATAAGACTTTAACATATTGTCCATGTTCTTCTACATTTTACTACAACAGTACAAGTGTGTAGCATCACCAGCATACATATTATCCTCCCATAGATAAGAATTGAATAATACATTTATGCCAAGATTAAAAAATAGCAATCTTTAAGAAATAAAAATGCAGCTTCCTTCCATGAAAGCTCAACTGTTATCAATTATTGTTTAATCTAGTGATGAATGCTTTTTGGAAAATTTATTACCAAAAACAAAGTTTTTCTCCCTTGAAGCATTTGTGTGCTTTCTTTCATTGGCATTATATAACTCACTGTGTTTTCCTTTTGGTCTTGACTGCCAAGAAGCTTGGGGCCAAGCATGGAGCTCAATCACAGTAACTGTATTATCCTTTGTGGTTAAGCATTTGTTTCTTTCTTCTTTTCTGGTTTTAATTTCTATTCCAACAGCATTTATGCCCAACTTTAACAAAAAGCTACATCAGACTCCCTCTTTGTCTCTCTTTCAAATAGGCACAAAGTAATAATAAACAAATAGTAATGGATTTATTACTTCAGATAAAATATAATTCATTTTGACTTTTTTTCAAAGTCAAAAATTGGTTTCTAGGTTCTACCTAATAGTAACTTAGAACTCGATTTAACTTTGCATTAAGGCACACATGCACACACACTGTATACAGCAACCCTATAACTAAGTCTTTAATTTCTTTCTCTTTATCAAAAAGGAGGTAGTGGTTTTTCTGTTTAGCTTTTTTAATGAGCTGTGGCCTACTGCTTTCCAAAGACTCCTTTTCCAAATCAAAGGGCTCCCCTCTTTCGTGCTTACTTTCCTAATGGCTGACATGAGGGGGGATGGGTATGAGAGTGCAGTGAGACAAGGTACTACTTCCATTTGTTCCCTGCTTCTGTCTTCTTGGACCAACCAGGAGAAAATTCGCATAGGCAACCTAGTCATTTATTCTTCTCCTCAATTTGTCTTATTACCTAAATTATTATTTTATTTTGCCCAGTGAACCCAAACAAGTTCATTCACAACCTACTTAAGATCTCTATTTACCAATGTTCTTAAAGAAAAGAATATTGTATTTTTATTCTTTATATTTTATTGTATATAATATATAAAAATATATAACAGGTGTATATTTTTGTATATTATATATTACCCACATACATATATATAGTCACACACACATATTCCAAACAATATTAGAATTGTCTAACCTTAAAAAGTGTTCATAGTCCCACTGTGTCAATAAATTATATATTTTAATATTTCATATTTAAAAAGCCAAACTCTTTTTGTATATTTTAAGCCTACTGAAGCAAAATGGAGTAATATTTAAAATAAATCTATGAAATGGTATGTTAAAAAAATATAGTTTTCTTTTTTTTTAAAGCAGGCTTCATGTCCAGTGTGGAGCCACGTGGAGGACTTGAACTCATGACCCTGAGATCAAGACCTGAGCTGAGACCAAGAGTCAGTCACTTAACCGATGGAGCCATCCAGCACCCCCAAAATTAAAATCCTTTTATGATGAGCAGATATTCATGTTGTAGAGCCTTGGTTTTGGGTTTTTTTTTAATGTTTTTGTTTTTTCCCTCACTCTCAGTTTTCAACGATCTCTCTCCATCATTTGGGTTGGTTTTTTCTTTTCCCTGCAACCTTAAGGATTCCTTGGGTTCTTCTTCCACTTCATGTTCAGCATTATAAAAATCTTACATAGAAGTAACATGTATTTTGTCTCTTGTTATCAGATGTATCATTTCCATCTGTTATACATTGACTTAATGTATGTGCTCTCCTTCCCTTTCATACCATATGCCAAAGAGTCAAAAATTTTTATGAACAACCTTACCTTGCATTTTGGAAAGGCTTTTTCCCCCAGCCTATCATTAGCATGTAATCACAGTATTTGGGTAATTCCCATAAAGTGTCACAACATTGAATTAGGCATACTGGTCAGCAAATCTTATCCATGAAAAGTGGCTGCTGCCTGCGGCAGAACATCCTGGACTTTGGTCAAGGAGGAGTTGAACTTTCTCTAAAGATCAGCTGTCTCAAGACTGCATATTTTGAGAGCTCAAATGACTCCTCCTTTTCCTTTCTTCTGGGGAAGTGGACAATACCTTTCCCCCCTTGCTGGAGGAATGACTCCTGCGTGGGTTCCAGGAGCTCCCTCATTCCTCCATTCCGGTATAGAGTCCTTTCCTTTTACCTGGCTTGGGAAACTGTAATTACTGATGATCTCTAAAGGATTTGGCTTAAAAGGACAGAGTTTCTGCTTCTAGGGGAAAAATTCTATGGAAATCTGAATTCCCCTGACACAATGAATCCAACACTCAGGCTCCCCACTTCCTGCATTTCTTGCCCAAGCTATCTCTGCTCCCACATGTGGAGCTCCTTGCTGCTCTTCCACCCAACCCCAGAATGTCTGGTGGAGGTCAGTGTTTGGAAATCTTACTCATATAGTACTGGGAGTGTAGCCAGCACCTCCCTTTCTAAACCAGGAATCAAAAAGACTTGAGTTATGGTTCCAATCTTCCATAAGCTGTCTAGGGGACCTTAGGAAAATTATTTAATCTCTAACATTCCCTTTCTTCACCTATAAAATGAGATAAAGCTAACCTGCCTAGCTCAGAGGATACATATGAATGGAATGTGATAATGTATATGGAATAGCTTTAAACATAACTTACTCTTTTATTATAGTTTGCAGGAGGGGGATAGCCCTAGCTTGCCACTTTGCACATGGCTAGGAAAGATGCAATGGTGGAGATTCTTCTTTCAATAATGGGAAATTTGAGGTAATTCTGGGAGACTGAGTACAAGCAGGTACTTGCTAACATGTCCCCTTAACTGGATGTCCTGTTCTTTTTACTTCTGCATGTCATTTGTTTAAGGACATTTCTCCCCTGCCTTTGGGGTCCTGTAGGCTAAAGACATGGCGTTGCATCACAGAATCACTGGGTCTGCAGCAAAGCCATATTAGCAGCTAAGCCTGGGCCTGCGAACTGTCCCTCTTTGGAGCTACTTCCAACCCTTTCCATCACATTCCATCCCATTTCATTTCAAACATTTATTTGGTATGCTGGAAGAAAAAAATGACACACAATAAATTTTTATGTCAGGGCTCACAATTAATGAGAAACATACCCAAGTATCCCTAACCTGAAATGTGATAAAGGCTCTAAATCTGGTAAAGACCATGTATTCTGAAAGTACAGAGGGGGAGAGATGAATTCTAAGAAGGCTTATTGAAGATAGGGGATTTGATTGTAAGTACTTAGCAGATAGACTTTTGGTCAGACTGTAAATAGGAAAAGGTTGGATTAATTCAAAAGGAGGGATGAATTTGAGAAGGTGGGATGCAAGACAGGGTAGGTGAGGGTAGCAGAATATAAGCCTAGAATGTGAAAAGGTGGGGAGAGACAAACTGTAGAAGGGGCATATTCTCACAGAAATAAATTTGCTAGTGTCATTTCCTGAATTTACATTGTCTCTTGGAAACTAAGTCACTTTAATTATACATAATTCTTATACTTCCTGTGAAACCCAATTATGATGGGGTTTGGTCCATGAACTCTTTTGAATTCTGGATCAAGACTGGAAATAAACCAATACTTTTATGGATTTAAATAAATGCATTTTTGATCATCTTTTTTTTTTGTCAACAGATGAGAGTAACTGGTAATCATGGAGTTTAGTGGTGGCTTGAGCAATAAACAGTTACAGAGAGTGTGGCTTATAATATTATAAGTAGGACTTAGTCTCTTGACTGAATGCTTAGAAAAAGAACCACAAGGACTATGCCAAGGTGAAGCCAAAAAGCTGCAGTTGGATATTAGTGCTTATGACTTGCAAAGTTTATGGTCAGACTGTGAAATAAGTGATAAAGAAGATCAGCCCAGAAACCTGCTAACTGAATATCTAATATTATTGAGAGGAGGAAGGATTTCCATAGATTTATAACTTAATTTCTTCTTGCTCAGATAACACCACTGCAGGCTATATATTCATCAGTTATGAATGTAAAAACAGGAATAGTTAAGGGCAGAATGAACTTTCTAGTGGAAGTATAAACTTCTATCTCTCATAGACCATGAAGCCCATGGTCTGGAAGAATTACTATTATTTTTTTTCTGGAAAGCAAACAAATCTCCTTCTCTTTCATGTACCAAAACCACAGAAAAATTTAAGATAGAAACCTGGAAAGACTCTTTTAATGAAAACGGTTTTCCCCTCTAGCCATCCTTGTTTTTTGAGATGCTCAAAGTAGTTGACACCCATCTCATTTATTTTCTAGATTTCCCAAGTGATCATATAATCTGCAAAATGTAACTCCAATTTTGGAATTGGATAGACTTTGGCAAGGGACAGTTTGGGGAAAGGAGAAAGGCTAGTGCTTCTACTACCCCATGTCCTAGAGTGTGATCCTCAGTGTTGACATCAGGCATCCTGCTCTGAAAGCTCATGGAGACTTTGCTGTTTGTCAACAAACTACTGTGGGACAGGTGACAGGTGGCCACCACAGTCAAGTTTGCCTTTATTACAGCATCGCTAACATTACAGTCTCCACTGGTGATGCTACTGGGTTTGAAGAAAGTAGCCAGAGAGGAAGGTAGTAGGGAAGGCTCAAATACTAGGGACCAGGAGCTAAAGATTTCAGTTTATATCCCTTTGTGATGGTTACTGTGTCAAGTTGGCTAGTCTGTGGTACCCAGTTCTCTGGTGAAACACAATTCTAGATATTGCCATGGAGATATTTTTCTTAAGATATGATTTAGATATGATTGACATCTAAACCAGTAGACTTTGTGTAAAGGAGAACACTTTCCATAGTGTAGATGAGCCTCAACAAATCAGTTGAAGGTCTTAGAGGCCTTAGACTTCCAAAGGAAGAAGGAATTTTGCCCCCAGACTGCCTTCATATTCAAAACTATATCAACTCCTCCTTGAATTTCTAGCCTTCTGGCGTACATGACAGATTCAGACATTCCAGCCCTCACAATCATGTGAGCCAATTCCTTAAATATATCTCCATTTATCTGTCTATCTATCTAATCCCTGACTAATAAGTCCTTTTGTTTTCTTGTTTTCTTTTTTTTCATTTTGGTTATTTTTGCTTTTATTGAATAGTCAGAATTGAGTATTCAAGGGGCGCCTGGGTGGCTCAGTCGGTTAAGCATCCAACTTCGGCTCTGGTTATGATCACATGGTTCGTGGGTTTAAGCCCCGCATTGGGCTCTGTGCTGACTGCCAGCTCAGAGCCTGGAGCCTGTTTCAGAGTCTGTGACTCCCTCTCTCTCTGACCCTCCCCTGCTCACGCTGTCTCTCTCTCTCTCTCTCTCCTAGAAATAAATAAAACATTAAAAAGTTGAGTATTTCAGATAGATTTGAGCAAAAAAATCGTGCTCCACACCCCTATACTTTTGTCTCACTCATATTAGTTTCCCCATCAGGTCAAGAGATTGACTGATAAAAGCTAAGGGTAATGAACATGGCTTTGGAATGAAGTGTGCAGAACATAGGGTCTATTCTGGTTAGCATCAGCAACTCTGTTACCATCTTTCCCTTTTAGTCCCTTAATGTCACGTTCCATTTGAGGTTAAGCTGTGCTGCCCTTTGCTGGGAAGAAGGAATGTAAGCTGCTTTTATTAATGGGTATCATGTTGTCCTGACCTATTCTTAGTTTTTCATGTTTTGTTTTGTTTCGTTTTTGGAGCAGAGATGGCTGGGGTTTTACCAATAGCAGTTCAAAATTTCACTTTTTGATTTGTTTTTAAGTAGAGTAAACCTTATCTTTTCTATATTTTTGTTTGGTAACTGAACCATCTTCAGTTCAGCACTGTTCAATAGAACATTCTATGATAATAAAATGTTCTCCCATGCCATCCATGGGAAGCCAGTAGCTACATATGGCTATTGAGCACTTAAAATGTGGTGAATGTAGCTGAGGAATTTAAATTTAAATTGAAAATTTTAATTTTATTTAAAATCACTTAAATTTAAATTGAAAATTTTAATTTTATTTAGTTATTTAAATTTAAATAGGGGCACCTGGGTGGCTTAGTCGGTTAAGCTTCCGACTTTTGCTTAGGTCATGATCTCGCGGTTCGTGGGTTCGAGCCCCGCGTCGGGCTCTGTGCTGACTGCCAGCTCAGAGCCTGGAGCCTGTTTCAGTCTGTGACTCCCTCTCTCTCTGACCCTCCCCTGCTCATGCTGTCTCTCTCTCTCTCTCTCTCTCTCTCTCTCCTAGAAATAAATAAAAATATTAAAAAAAATTTAAATAGTCATGCAAGGCTAGAATTTATCATATCACACATTATGAATTGAATTGAGTCTCCAAATGTCAATTTATAGTTTGGTTTTACTCAAGTGTATGAGGGTTCTCCAGAGAAATAGAACCAGTAAGATATATACATATATATGTGACATATATATATATATGAGGACTTTTTTATTTAAAAAATTTCTTAGAGTTTATTTATTTTTGAGAGAGACAGAGCATAAGCATGAGCAGAGGAGGGGCAGAGAGAGACACACACACAGAATCTGAAGCAGACTCCAGGCTCTGAGCTGTCTGCACGGAGCCTGACTTGGGGCTCAAACTCAGGAATGGCAAGATCATGACCTGAGCCAAAGTTGGATGCTTAACCAGCTGAGCCACCCAGGTGCTCCAACAGGAGGAGATTTTTATAGGAATTGGCCTAATTGGTTATGGACCTTGAGGAGTCTCATCTGCTCTCTGCAACTGAAGAACCAGGAAAGCCAGTAGTGCGATTCAGGCCAAGTCCAAAGGTCTGAGAATTGGGGGTTGGGCGGCAGTGGTATAGTCCCCATCTGAGTCTAAAAACCTGAGGCCCAGGAGAGCTGATGTCTGAAGGAAGGAGAAGGTGGGTGTCTGAGCTTATGTAGGGAGAGTTAATTTGTTCTTCCTCTACTTCTTTCTTCTATTTAGGCCCTTAAGGAAGAGATGATGCCCACCTGCTGTGGTGAGGATGCTCACCTACTGATTGACATGATCATCTCTTCTGGAACCCCCCACAGACACACCCAAAAATAATGACTCACTAGGTCTCAGGACATCCCTCGGTCTAGTCAAGTTGACACAGAACCATTGTACCAAGTAAAACCAAATCTCTCTTTATGTAACAACTTAGTGATAAAAAATATATAATAAAAAATTCGTACTACTCATAACTGAGGTCCTCAGACCAGCAGCATCCACATCATGTACAAGCTTCTTAAATGTATAAGAAGTCTTGGGCCTCACCCCAGACTTAATGAATTAGAACTTACATTTTAAAGAGATCCTTAGTTCATGTATTGCTTAAAATTTAAAAATTATTGATATAAACCAATAATATAGTCTCAATTCATGGATGGAGGGAGGAGAAAGTACGGAGGATTTTGTTAAAATTGCTCATATGACTTCTTTTGAGTACCCTCCCTACACACCTCCATCCCTGATCCTGAAATAACCTTTTTTAGAAATATTAGAATCCCTCAATGTATGTTTTTGATGTTTCAAGATGCTATACTTGCTCACAAATGTCTGATATTTTTTTTTCCATTCTTAGTGTCAGGGGTAGCATGTCTGAATATTAGGACTTTCTTAAAGTGAAATATAATTGTTCCTGAACAAATATGTAATTGAGCTTTGTGATAACGTATGTGATGTAGGTCATTGATAAAATATCTCCAAAGTAGAAATCAACATCTACATTGGTTTCCTGTTTGTTATCAATCAAATCAGTTATATCATATTAATAGCATTAAGTACAATAAATGTTGAATGCTGTACACTACTTGTGACTATCATGGACCTAGTACTGCTCCAGCATTACTTGGGGGACTGAAAATTGCAGCATATTATAGACACTGAAGGTGGTGAATTTAGCATTTCCTTGATTTTAAATTACATCTTTATCCTCTATAGGCATTGGTAATTACAACCAGCATGGTAGAAGAGTCAGATAACTGCTGTTGTGTCTCAAGGTTTTTTAGTTCACAATCCATGGTCACATGTTCATGAGGTTCTAAAAACAGTTCTAAACTGCTGACCGTTTCTGCTACTATGATGGGTGTCATGCAAAGCAGCATATAGGATAGCTGCCCTGTCTTTTTAGGACATCAACAGGTATAGGTAGTAAATCATACTGTCTTAGAGTTTTAGTGGCACAACTCTAAAATTCTGTTTAAGTTTATAAAAGAGCTAATACCAAGTGCTTAGAGGGTTGTGATGATGGGTGATTTTGTATTAGCCTTGATGCTAGTGCCTTTTTGTGTCCCTACCATTGTGTTTGCTTTTCTTTCTCATCTACTTAAAAAAAATTTTTTTTTGTTTTCTATTTATTTTTGAAAGAGTGAGAGAGACAGATAGAGTACGTGTGGGGGAAGGGCGGAGAGAGAAGGAGACAGAATCTGAAGCAGGCTCCAGGCTCTGAGCTGTCAGCACAGAGCCCAACACAGGGCTTGAACTTGTGAACCACGAGATCATGACTTAAGCCAAAGTCAGATGTTTAACCAATTGAGTCACCCAGGTGCCCCCTTTCTCACCTACTTTTAATTCATATTATTTTGCTATGCTTTGTGCATCTGTGTAAGCTACTTTTTGGTAACAAAGTAATAAAGTAGGACTGTAAATTAATAACTAATAGTTTGGATTAAAAGTCAAGATTTAGTTAATTTGGGTCAAAATTAGAAACTGCCATCAGACCCATGGATTCATCTATTCTGTTATTCAGTTAAGCGCACTTTATAGCAAATATTGGTACAATGCTTTCCCTACCATAGGGAGTAGATGGGGAGAAGACAGAATTCTTCACATTCATAGGCCACAGGTTAAAATTTACTTTAGGCTTTGCAGTCTGACAGGTTTGAATCCTGGCTTGGTCATGTATTGGTACAGATGAGATAATGATACTTAACTTGGAGGTAGCCCTGACTCTCTATGAAAGTATATAAGGCCTCTCATGCTCCTTCTAGAGGGTGGCCTTGGCAGGTTAGAAGTACCTGGAACTGAGGTGGCAGGGGAAGAAGTACCTAGAATGTAAGATTCTGATAACTGAAGCCACATTCAAAGTGTGATATTATGATTTGGGGGATACCTGGCCCCAGAAATTTTATATGTTTCATATAAATACATGTTAGTGGCAGGTGCTGGGTTTCTATTCTTTAATAGGTTCGATATCAAAATGACTTACATGCTGAAGACGCTTAAAAAGACTCTTCCGTGTTCTGTCTGAAGAACCAGTTTATATCTGACTCCCCCGAAGTACCAGCAGCTTTGTGAGGTCCTTCCCTTGAGAACTGCAGGAATATCATTCTTTTTTTTTTTTTTAAATGTTTTATTTATTTCTAGGAGAAATAGAGACAGCGCGAGCAGGGGAGGGTCAGAGAGAGAGGGAGTCACAGACTGAAACAGGCTCCAGGCTCTGAGCTGGCAGTCAGCACAGAGCCCGACGCGGGGCTCGAACCCACGAACCGCGAGATCATGACCTAAGCGAAAGTCGGACGCTTAACCGACTAAGCCACCCAGGCGCCCCTACTACACTTCTAATCATACTCAGCAAGACTCTTGGCACTTGCCTCTCTATAGCCTTCAGTGTGCCATGATTCACAGGTGCGGTAGCTATCCAGACCAAGAACTGGCGTAGAGATCCTGACTTTGAAAGCTACTAACTATGCCATTTAGTATCAACTGATTTGAACATGGTCTTATCCTAGTCTTGACAACCATTCAGTAGAAAATTAAAGTTACCTAAAATGCCACTGCTCGGAGATAATGGTTTAAATGTTTGCGTATTTAATTTCAGTGTTTTTTTTTTTGAGGGGGGGCACATTTATACATTCATTCATGCATATTTACTTGCATAAGGATTTTATTGATATTTACCAATATTCTGCTTTTTAAGTAATAGGAGAAAGAAAGTAATAGGGGATAATGAATATTATTAAATATTTTATGAAAACAAGATTTTAAAAATTTTTAAATGTTTATTTATTTTTGAAGGAGAGAGAGAGAGAGTGTGTGAGCTGTGGAGAGGGAGAGAGAGGGGGAGACAGAATCTGAAGCAGGCACCAGGCTCTGAGCTGTCAGCACAGAGCCTGATGTGGGGCTCAAACTCATTAGCTATGAGATCATGACCTGAGGTGAAGTCAGATGCCCAACTCACTGAGCCACCCAGGCACCCTGAAAGCAAGATTTTTAACATCTATGTATGGATGCTGCATTACCCACTGAACCATTTTCTTATAGTTGGAGTTGGGTTTTTTTAAATTTTTTTAAATTTAAAATTTTTTTTTTTTTTTAAATTTCTGAGAGAGAGACAGCGTGAGCAGGGGAGGGTCAGAGAGAGAGGAAGACACAGCATCTGAAGCAGCCTCCAGACTCTGAGCTAGCTGTCAGAACAGAGCCTGATGCGGGGCTCGAACCCACAAATTGTGAGATCATGACCTGGGCTGAAGTCGGACACTTAACTGACTCAGCCACCTAGGCGCCCCTGGGTTTATTTTAATTTGTTGGATTATAAATAGGATGTCATTGCCTCTGTTTCCTATAATAATTCTTTTCTTATGTGCAATTTTATTTTGTTATTTGCTCTTTTATTTCATTTTATTATTTTTTCATTATGATAAGTGTATTCTTTAATCCTCATCACCTATTTCATCCATCTCTCTACCCACCTCCTCTCTGGTAGCCATCACTTTATTTTCTATAGTTAAGAGTCTGTTTCTTGGTTTGTCTTTCTTTCTCTCTTTTTTCTTCCTTTGCTCATTTGTTTGGTTTCTTAAGTACCACATATGAGTGAAATCATTTGGTATTTTTCTTTTTCTGAATGACTTAGTTTAGCATTATACTCACTAGCTTCCATTCATGTTGCAAATGGCAAGATTTCATTCTTTTATATTGCTGAATAATATTCCATCATATATAGATAGATAGATCACATCTTCTTTGCCTTTTTATCTCTCTCTCTCTCTCTCTATATATATATATATATTACATTTTCTTTACCCATTCATCTATCTATGGACACTTGGGCTACTTCCATATTTAGCTATTGTAAATAATGCTGCAGTAAACATAGGGGTGCATATATCCCTTTGAATTAGTGTTTTTGTATATTTTTGGTAAATAACCAGTAGTGTGATTACTGGATTTTAAGGTAGTTTTATTTTTTAATTTTTTTCAGGAACCTCTGTACTGTTTTCCACAATGGCTGCACCAGTTTGCATTCCCACCAACAGTGCACAAGGTTTCCTTTTTCTCCACATCTTCACCAACACTTGTTGTGATATTAATTCTTTCTTAATTCACACTGCTAGCTTAAATTTCAGAGAGATTGTGGCAATTATGTTCCCAGGGGCAGCAGCTGAAAATACGCATCTGCTAAGACCCTTGCAAGCCGTGTGAATTAACATTTAAAAGATGCTCATTTGATGAGACAAATTGTTTTACCTGATGAATTTTTTAATTAACTGTTAATTTGTACTTTTTTGATTTTTAATTGAGGTGTAATAGACACATAACATTATATTAGTTTTAGCAATACAACAGAAGGATTATATATTTGCATATAGTGCAAAACGATCACCATAGTAACTCTAGTTAACATCTGTCACCATACATAGTGGTGACAAAAGTAATTTATATTTTTTAATACAAATAGTAATTTGTGCTTTTTAATATGGTAACATAAGACTTTTTATTCTGCAAATTTTAAAATCTATTTTATTATTTTAAAATACTGAAGTGCTAAGGTTTTCCTTTTAAAAAGGGTTTTATATTTCCTATGATCAGAGCTGTAAACTTTTATTGCAAAAAATCAGAAAATGCATAAAATATATAGAAGAAAAGTCATTCATAATCTTACCAGTCAGGAGTAACTACAGTTGATACTGTATACTTAGAAGTTCCTACATATTCTTTCCTATGCCTCCATCAACACAGGCCACACAATCACCCACACTTTCTTTTCTGTTACCAAAATGGAAACACATATTATTTTCATAATCTTTCTCAACTCAACAAAAATATATTGTGGGAAAAACAGCAGCATGATGCTGTGGTTAGGAACTTGGCCTTGGAAATCAGGCTCCCCGTTTTGCCATTTACTGACCTTGGGCAAGTTGTTCAGTTGCTCTGTACTCATTTTCCTCATTTGTAAGAAAATGGGAAATGGGAATAATTGAGAATAATAATAAATGAGAACAAGTCACAATATTCACAGAGCTGTTGTGAATAGCATATGAAATAAAGCACATACAACACTAAGGACAACGTGTGACACATAGTAACAGCCCACAAAGGTGAACTTTTATTATCTTCCCAGATCAACAATGGGTTTATATTGCTGGGAGGATAATTACATTCTATTCTATTATTAGTGGTAGTTTATTGTATCACTTATTGTATCTATTTGTAACAGAAATTACTGAAACAAACCCCCTTTGACTGCTTTTTAGTTATTTTACAAAGATGGAGTTTAAGAATGTTCTCTTAAGATTATTAGCTAGGTCCCTGTGAATCTTGGCTATGCTATTTACCAGACAGACTACTTATCTAAGTCTTAGATTCCTCATGTATAAATTAGCTGTAACAAAACTCTCAGAAGTTGTCTATTAGTTATCTATTGTTGTAAAACAAACTAGCCCCAAACTTAGTGGTTTAAAACAACCATGTTATGGTTCATTTATGGTTCATGAGTCTGTGAGCCTAATCTTTTGGGTCTGGGCTCAGCTTGGTGGGTCTTCTCTCATCTGGGGGTCATTCATGTGGCTAAAGTCATCTGAGAGCTCAGCCATGGCTGGGTTGTCCAGTTTAGCCACCTTCCCCTATCTGGTATTTTTTGCTGGCTGTTGACTGACTTTGAGTCTTAGCAGGCTAGGGTTTCTTAGCATTGTGGCAAGATTTCAAAAGAAGGAAGAGAATGGAAAACCCTCTATTTGTGACACTTGCTTATATTTCATTGGATAAAACAAGTGACATGGCCAAACCCAGAGTCACTGTGGGAGGGGATTATACAAGGCCATAGATACAGGGAGGAATGATTCATTGAAGGTGGTCCTTACTGTAATAAATATTTTAATTGTTGGGGCGCCTGGGTGACTTAGTCGGTTAAGCGTCCGACTTTTGCTTAGGTCATGAATTCGCGGTTTGTGGGTTCGAGCCCCGTGTCGGGCTCTGTGCTGACTGCCAGATCAGAGCCTGGAGCCTGTTTCAGTCTGTGACTCCCTCTCTCTCTGACCCTCCTCTGCTCACGCTGTCTCTCTCTCTCTCTCCTAGAAATAAATAAAACATTAAAAAAATAAATATTCTAATTGTTAAAAAAATTAAAATTTAGTTTTATCATCCTTATAGGTCATGATGATATTATCTACCTTGTAGAATTATCATCAGAGTCAAATGATCTAATACATATGTACTATTTTCCACACATTGCAAGTGTTCAATAAATGCTAGTTATTATTTTCAGTACTTGCTTGCTTATTTCCTTGGGAAATGAATTGAAGTATGTACTTGATAAAGACATTAGATGCCAGTGCAAATCATGTATTTTCCCACACCTTTTTAGCAACATTGGGTATTATCACTTTTGAAAATCATTGTCACCCTGATGGGTGAAAAATAGCTCATTGTTTTTCATTTACATTTCTTTGATTTCTTATGTTTGTCCATAATTTCCATGGATTTTTAACCATAGGCATTTTTTTTTAGTGATTTGCCTGTTCATTCTTCTCGTCCATCTGTAAGAAAATAAATGTTTATTTTGGAATCATTTCACGTTTACAGAAAAATTGCATAGGTACAAAGGTCATATATCCTATATAATATTTCATATTACTGTGGTACATTTGTCACAACCAAGAAACCAACATTAGTACATTACTGTTAACTAAACCTCAGACTTTACTTAGATTTCAGTAGTCTGTCCACTGTTATCCTTGTTCTATCCTAGGATCTAATCCAGAGTACTCCACTGCATTTCATCTTCATGTTCCCTTAGTCTCCCCAGGTATGTAACAGTGTTGCAGTCTTTGTTTTTTATGACCTTGGACAGTATATATCTCTCTTTGGATTTGCCTGATGTTTTCTCATGATTCAGCTGGGATGATGAGATTTGGGGAAGTTTACCAGAGGTGGAATGCCTTTTCCTTCATAACCTATTGAGGGGTACATGCTGTCCACATGCCTTAGCACTGCTGATATTAACCTTGATCATTTTGTTTTGGTGGTGTTTGCCAGGTTTCTGTAAATTGATTATGTTTCACTTTCTGTACTCTATTTTTTGGAAGCAAGTCACTAAGTTCAGCCCACACTCAAGGTGGGGCAGGGGTGAAGTGCCACCTCTGAGAAGGGAGCTGTATTAGGTTGCTAGGGCTGCCATAGCACAATACCAGAGACCAGGTAGGTGGTTTAAATCTCTTCGGAGATTTACTTCTCACAGTTATGGAGGCTTAAGGTCTGAGATCGAGTTGTTGGCAGATCTGGTTTCTCCCAAGGCTTCCCTCTTTGGCATGCAGATGGTCGTCTTTTTGTGGTGTGTTAACATGGTTGTTTCCCTGTGCGTGCACATTTGTTTTTTTTGTCTGTGTTCTAATTTCCTTTTCTTAAAAGGACACCAGTCAGATTGGATGAGGGCCTACTCTAACAACTCCACTTTAATTTAATTAGCTCCTTATAAGCCCTGTCTCCAAATAGAGTCACATTCTGAGGTGTTGGAAGTTAGGGCTTCAATATATGAATTTTGGGGGGACATAATTCAGCCCATAACAGAGAAGAATATCTATGTATTTTATCTGGAGATTTTTTTGTAGGAAGATTTCTCTTTCCCTCCATTTACTTATGTATTCAAACATTTATTTGCACCAGTATGGAATCATGTATACTTATTTTATACTTTGGATTATAATCTAATATCATGTTAATTTTGTTGCTCAAATTCTTTTAGGTTGGCCACTGGAACCCTTGCTCTTCTTGTATATTTTTGTGCTCCAGTCTTGGAATCGGCCATTTCTCCCAAGGAGCTCTGGTTCCTCTTTCTGGAGAATCATATTTAAGCACCAAGATTTGGGCACTGAGTCTGCCCATTTGTTTCTATGGAAATGAAAAAAATTCTTATTGCTTGGAACATCTCTTCATATATTAGAGATATCAACTTTTTTGCCTGTCTTAAATGTTACAATACTTCTTCCTTCATTAATTAAAAACTATTTTAGCATGTGCTCCCTTTGTGTTTTGCCTTGGTCAAGATGCTGGAGATAGTACCATCAATAAAACAAATGCCCTGCCTTTCATGGAGCTTATATTCTAAAGAAAGCAATCAGTTAATAAAAGAGTAGGGAATGAAAACAGCAGCAATGTCATAGCGTAAGCCCTACGAAAAAAAATAATAAAGCAGGGTAAGTGTTAGAGAACAAGAGGGGACAATGATGTTAGGCCAGCTAGAAAAGCCTTCTTGGATGAGGTGACATTGGAGTACAGATGTGAATAAAGAAAAAAAAGTCAGCTCTAGAGATAGCTGAGGGGTAGAGCATTCTAAGTAGAAGAAATAGGGAGTGCAAAGGCCCTGAGATGAGTGCATGCTGGCTAGCTTGTAGCAATAGCAGAGGCTAGTGCGGTTGGAGAGGAATGAGGGAGGCAGTAATAAAAGATGATATCAGAGGTTGTGAGGGGCCATATCATGTTGGGGCTTATAGGTCATGATAAGAACTCTGGCCTCATTCTGAGTGTGATGGGAAGTCTTGGAAGGGTTCTGAGGAGAGGTGTGACATAATCAAATTTATATTTTAAAAGATGTACCTTTGCTTCTTGTGTGAACAGCCGGCTAGACAGGGCTGAGGGTGGAAGCAGGAATCTCAGTTAAGAGCTGCTGTAATGATCCACCTGAGAGGTGTTGTGGGTTGGACTGGGGTCATAATGGTAGAGTCAGAGAAAGTGGTGGGGATTCAGGATACATTCAGAAGCAGAACCAACAAAATTTATTGACTACGTGTGAGGTGAAAGAAGGAAGGGAATCAAGAATAACTTTAAGATGTGCACCTTAGTCATTGGGTGAATTAAAGATTCTTTTTATTGGGGCACCTGGGTGGTTCAGTCAGTTAAGCATCCGACTTCGGCTCAGTTCATGATCTCACAGTTCGTGAGTTCAAGCCCTGTGTTGGGCTCTGTGTTGACAGCTCAGAGCCTGGAGCCTGCTTCAGATTCTGTGTCTCCCTCTTTCTCTGCTCCTCCCTCACTCATGACACCCCCATCCTGTCTTTCAAAAATAAATAAATGTTTAAAAAATAAATAAAGATTATTTTTATTGAAAAGGAAAACTCTGAAGAGAACCAGGCTCTCTTTTGGACACTGGATACATATGGACATCAAAAGGGAGATGTCCATTTGGCAGATGGAAAAATGAGTCTGGTGTTCAGCAGGGGAGGTCAAAGTGAGAGACATAAATCTGGAAATCAGTGATATGTATACACATATACACACACATTCACACTCACAGTGTTAGAGATTACATAGGGTTGAAATATGCACATTTAATTTATATGTAATATTAGTCGATATTTCTGAAGCTAACAACATCTGGGCCTTTTTGGCTTATTATTTTAATTAACCCAACATATGATTACAATTTTTCTGTGTCTCCCAATTTCATTTTACATGGCTAGTAATTGAGAAATCATGAGTTTTATCTATTTTTTAAGAGAAGGGTTACTATTTCACACTTTTATCACTTTCTCAACAGTTAAAAACAGAATAAAAGAATTAAGAAGGAGACTTGGGTATTGATGACATTGTTAACATCCACTGTATTGGTTAGGACTGTATGTTGCAAGTGACCAAAAATCCCATACAACCAAACATACAAGGAAATATTTTGACTTACTTAACTGGGAGCTTCAAGTGGTAGGTCTGGTTTCAGACATAGCTCGATATGGTAGTTCAAACAATCTCATCAGCTTTCTGTCCCTGTTACTATCTCTGTCACTGTCTCTCTCTGTCTTTCAGTATTGCTTATCATTACTCTGTTTTATTCTTAGTCTCTCTCTATGGCAACTTATCCCTGGTGGCCACAAGCACTGGGATCCTTACAGTTTGGAATCAAAGCACAAAAGAAATACCCATGTCAATCCCTCAGAAAGGACTTGGACAACGCTTCTTGGGTTTTTGTATCAAGATGACAAATTATTCTCATTGGTCAGCCTGAGTGTTGTGTCTGCAGGGGATAAAGGGCTTTGTGATGGGTGGACTCAATAGAATCTCATGGAAAGTAGGAGACAGTTCCCAAAGAGAAACCAGGCCAGACTGGCAGCCTGCCCGCAGCTATAAAAGTGTCTATTAGAGAAGAGACTAGGTGGTATTTGTAATACAGATGGTAGAGGTAGAGAGATGAGTTGGGTGAAGTGATTTTTAGATTCTCAGAGTGAGTCTAAACTCCCAGGATTTTTCATTACTCAGTCAATTCAGTTTAGTAAAAATACTTAAATATTTTTATGCCCAAATTAAAAAAAATTTTTTTTGCTTGAAATATCTCTATGAAGTACACACACATACACACACTCACACACCCCACACACATATACACACACAGACAACCACAGAAATAAGGAGGCTTATTAAAGTTCAGAGAGGTAATTAGTGGCAGAGGGAGGACCAGAAAACAAGCCTATTCCCGGCCCTAAACTCTTAGCCCTAGAGGAGGGCTAACCCTGAGGACCAGGGAACAGGCAGTCACATTTAAACATTGGATGTGAAACTGCTTGGAGAATCCAAGCCTCAGGAACCATGAGGACACCTTCCAGATCAAGACTAGAGACCTGAGCAAGATTTAGGGAGGGAGGAATAGAGTGACCAAGGACAAAAGTGGTTTCTGAGCACTTCACTTTGCTTAAAAGCATCTCATAGAGGTCATGTTGGTTCAGATATTGGGGTAACAAAGAACCCTGGAATATATCAAATTGCACAACGCTCAGTGCAGTGTAGTGGTTCAGCTGCTCTGGGGTCAGGGCAATTTTGTGGTATTTTGTAGGACTCTCACATTTGTAGGCTCTTCAGTTTGAATTTTTTTTTGAAATTCCTCATGGTTAGATTAAGGTAATGGATATTTTCCTCTTTTTTAAAAAACAACTTTGTTCCTGGCTACTCTTTCTGATTCAACAGATGTTGAATATTGTAGAATCAGTATATCTCCACTAATAAATAAATTATAATTATATCTTTTTTTTCAGGAGGAGACTGGATTAGGTTGGAAAGAAGCTAAATTTCGTTTTATTTTTCATTTTATTTATTTATTTATTTATTTATTTACTTACTTACTTACTTACTTACTTACTTACTTACTTATTGTGGATGGAAAGCTCTCCTAAAGTGAATCAGTAATTACTTTTAGGCCAAAACATAATTTTGAAAGTGTTTTTGATGTTCTCCTTTGTAAGAATATTTGGTTACTAAAGCGCAAATTGGCCTGTGAGAAATTAAGATTAACTACTATTGCAAACAACTCTAGCACGGGCAATGGAGGTTTGTAAAGCCATCGTGCTTTCAGAAATTGTACCTCAATGTTTGTTAAAAATAGGTATATTATGGCACCTGTTGTTTTTATTTAAGGCAACATTAATTTTATTCAATAGACATTGATTATCCATTTTTCTTCATTCTAGGCATAGTGTTAATGTAGCGATGATGCACTTAATGTAATATTTGAGGAAAGCAGAGAATGAATTGTATATACAGTCTTTACTCATTATTCGTAGTAGTGATAAATAATGTAGTAGTTGCCATGAAGAGTGAATTAGCAAATACTGAACCATTGCTCGTAGGGGAAATACAGGGTTAGGTTCCTATGAGCCTCTGGTCACTAAATTTTTACCAACTAATCAATATGTAATTTTGTTTTATGTGTATTTCTGTTTAAAGATACCTTATTCAACATATAGTGTTGAGTCATTAACACCGAACTCCCAGCACTGTGACTTATGCCTGAATGAAACTTCTCTAACACATGTATTTTTCCTATGAGGCACATCACAGCCTTCTTGCACTTGGGGACACTAGACAGCATCAGGAATACACTAGGTAGCCATTTTAGAAGGTGAAATCACTAACAAAGAGTATAAGAATGTGAAAAACATGGTATTAAATAGACTGTAAAAGAACACTTGTTTACTTTAGGAGAATCGAAACAAGGCAGAATATCACTTACTCAACCTTAGCTGGAAATGTGTGGGTCATGTCACAAAGTTTTCCCTGTTCTGAGCACATCTGTGAGTGACCATGAAAACTCTGTATCGATTTTGAAGTTACAAATAAATTTTAGCAAGTAAGCAAATTCACAAATATGGAATCCATGAATAATAAGAAACAGCTGATTTCTACAGCCACACTGTGTGAGGTGAGTGTTGTCCTTTGAGGTGCCTGGGTGTCTCCATCAATTGAGATTTGACTCTTGATTTCAGCTCAGGTCATGATCTCATGGTTGTGAGATAGAGCCCCATATTGAGCTGTGCGCTGGGCACAGAGCCTGCTTAAGCTTCTCTCTTTTTTACCCCCTGCCCTTCCTCTGTTTGTGCACTCTTTCTCTCTCTCTAAAAAAAGAAACAAAAGAAAACAAAACAAAAACCCACCAAAACCCAAAACCAAAAAAGATTTGTCCTTATTTCACAAACTTAAAATCCCTGAGGCTTAAACATGTTGAGTCCCTTCCCTAAGGTGAGCCAGCTGGTTAGTGGGGTAGATAGAAGGTAAATGATGCTCCTCTAATTCCAAAGTCAAGGCTTCCATATTTGCACTATGTACCTCACTGTGTTTGAGAAAGCTCAGTTATCTCTTGGCAAATTCTGGAGTCATCTTACCTATATTAAGTTGCGATAAATGAGACATCTCCACTGAGATGTTTGTGTATAGATTGATCTCAAACAGGATTTAAAGTCTATTTAATCAAATACACTCCTTCTGAAATATATGTTGTATTTCAAATAGTCTCAGTGTATACATCTTACAAGAGTCAGTATTCTAGGAGAATGGTAACTGTATCATCTTTATGTATAAAGCCTCTCTTTTTGGAAAATTTTACATAAAAAGTTTATTTTCCCCTTTTTATAAAAGTAATTCATGCTATTTTTAGTGAATATTGAAAATATAGAAAACCTCAAAGAATAAAGTAGAAATCATCCATATTTCTTACACAAAGGAGAAATTTTTTTGTTAATACTGGATATGACTTCTTTCCATTTTTCCCCTCTTGTTTTCTACATGTACATATGTTTATTTGCTATTTTTTAACTTTTTATACGCAATAATACATTTTAGAGATTTTTAAATGTCATTATATGAATATGCCTTTGTTTATTGAATTATTTAGAGTGCTTTCAATTTTTGGCTATTTCAATGCATTTTTAATTGAACATTAAGATGAATATTAGCACAGGGACACCTGCATGGCTCAGTCAGCTAAGCATCTAACTCGTGATTTTGGCTCAGGTCAGGATCTCACATTTCATGAGTTTGAGCCTTCTATTGGGCTCTGTGCTGACAGTGAGGAGCCTGCTTGGGATTCTCTCTTTCCCTTTTGCTCTGACCCTCCCAGCTCTCTCTCACTCTCTCAGAATAAATAAATAAACATTAAAAAATTTTAAAGATGAATATTAGCATATATTCCTAATTATTATATTAGGAAATCAAATTGTTGCATCAAAGGATATAGACATTATAAAGACTTCTTGATAATTATTGCTAAATTGCTTTCAGAGAGGTTATAGCAATTTAATTTTCCCACTAGTCCGTTTTCCTGTCTTCTTATAAACAGGACATGATTTAGAGACTTTATCTTAAGTTGCTTTATTTTAGGCATATAAGTGCTTTTTTAATTATATGAGCTTATATTTTATTTCAAAAGTAAGGTTGACGTTTTTGGAATGTTCTCTACGTGAAATGTTGAAATCATTCATATGCCCTTTCTCCTAGTAACAGGCTATATGTGCCATGCAGTTATATGTACCAGAAAGTGCAAGGAGATGGGCACTGAGGTGGCATCCCGGGGAATAACCACAGGGTAAGAGGGGAGCATGGGGGAAGATGAATCCATGAAAGACCAGTGACAGGGAGATGCCAAAAGAATTTGGGGAGGAGGATGTCACCACTGGGTTGAGGCAGTTTCCATTAAGCTGTAAAGTTTCCATTACACAGCAGTGTAAATGCTTCTGAAAGTATTCAAAAAGTCAAGCAAGACAAGAGCTAAAAATTGTACCTTTAACTGAGCAGAAAGGGAGGACAGAAATCTGGATTACTGTGGGCTGGAGTATATGCGTCAGAGACCTGTTTTTCACATGTGCCTGTTTCTGTTTAGTTCCTGCTAGATTTTTTTTGGGTGGGGGGAGAGTGTGTGGGGGGGAAGTGAACGTACAAACATGGATTATTCTGGAAGCAGCTGACACAGTTTGCTTCAGGCCACCTGCTTTGGAGGAGCAGCAATTCCATAAATGCAAAGAAGCAAATAATTGCAGATACTATCTGCTTTTGAGTCACCATAAAAGGCCAATTCCAGTTTTGTTCTAAAAATGAGCAAAAGTTTTCAACTGACCCATAATTGATGAGACATCTTAGAGAAGAGTTTTTATCTGTGAAGTAGTAATGCATCTCTTAGCAGGAGATTATTTTAGCAGTTATTTTAGCAATGAGTCCACCCTTGACCTGGGCACTGGGCGTAATGGCACTTTTTGTTTCAGATTTACATTCGGGGTTGAATTCTATTTTCACAAGGCAATCTAGAAAGAACTACAGAGACTTGTGATGGAGCAGTTATAGAGAAGGCATTGCTCAGGTTAAGAGCCGTGCACCGAAGCCTAGCGTCCTCTCAGATGCTTCCTGGTGGCAGGGACACTTTCACGTGAAAGGAACAACTTACAGGCTAACATGTCCCTTGGGATTAACCTGGGAAGAGCTGACTTAGATCTGATAGAGCTTGGGAAGCTCTTACCATTCTGAGTTTTCTCTGACTTTGCCTAAGAAGGGAATGCGAGATGATGGAACAACAGTAGCAGTAATAATGATAGTGCTGCTATGAATAGCTAATACTCACTGAGCAATCCCTGTTCTGGGCTGTGTGGAAAGCACTTGGCAAGAATTATCTAATGCAGGGGCTCCTGGGTGGCTTAGTCGGTTAAGCGTCCGGCTTTCGCTTAGGTCATGATCTCGCGGTTCATGGGTTCGAGTCCCGCGTCGGGCTCCGTGCTGACTGCCAGCTCAGAGCCTGGAGCCTGTTTCAGATTCTGTGACTCCCTCTCTCTCTGACCCTCCCCTGTTCACGCTGTCTCTCTCTCTCTCTCCTAGAAATTAATAAAACATAAAAAGAAAAAGAATTATCTGATGCAGTCCTCCCCACTGTCTCATGACATGTGAACTATTAGATTTTACGGATAAAAAACCGAGGTGCATAACGGTTAAGAGGCTAGGTGAAATCACTTGGCTGGTGAGAGGTGATGTTGACTATCAGCCTTGGTCTGCCCAGCCCCAGGGCGCTTCTCTCATCTGTTGCTACTTCTCATGTCTGTACAGTGCTCTATATGGCACCTGGCACATAGTAGGCACTCACCAGATGTTCATTTCCTTCTTTTCTGGGCAGTGGTGGGCCATGACAGTAGGCCTTTTCTCTCATCAGGAGGGCCACACACCAAGTGACCGTCTGACACTGGTCACTCTAGGCAGGAATGACAAGCATGAGGAGAGCAAAGGTTTCAGGGCTTTCTGGACCCTCTGGGGGATTCGAGAACATTGTAAAACCTTCTGAGTCATTCTTTGTCATTCTGTGGTGATTCTTGCTCACATTCTTAGCAGTGGTTCATGATTTTTGCTATTAATGAATTCCTTAACAGTTTGGTTTTTAAAAAGCCTGGCTTTTCTTTATCACTGGAAGACTGTGTTTTGGGGAGATGGGGAAGTTTTTGAAAGGAATGCTCTTTTGCATCTGAAACCCTAAAACATGAGGCGAGGTTAAAGGAAGAATTTCTATCAGCCGGGAACTGAATCAGGAGCTGCTCCTTAGGAACTAAATTTCCATTTCCAGAGGCAGAGGAGAAACTGGTCCTTTTTCTCTTTACACAGAGACACAAAATTTCATTCCTGCTTCCAGTGCTCTGAGGCCTGAAGGAAAATGGAGAGGGTCCAAAGAGGAAAGGTAAAGATTATGGTTTCTTACTTTTCTGCTCAGATTTTTGCCTCTCCTCCCTCCAGTAGTTGGTGGAGACTTCAGCACTTTATAGTAAAATCCTTGCTAGATGGTGAGATGGAATGGCGCCCCCTACAGGTCTCTGAGAGGGCTGGCATAACAGGTAGCAGGAAGCCACTTCTAGGGTCCTCCAGCCTTTGGCCATCTCCTTACCCAGCCAGCTGGAGGGGAGGGCATTTGACCCTTCCTGAGAGTGGAAGTGCATTCAGGAGGCATATATAGCAACAGTCCTTTTATTATTGAGAGAGAGAGAGAGAGTGAGAGCAGGGTAGGTGCAGAGAGAGAGGAAGACAGAAGATATGAAGCAGGCTCCCCACTGCTGATAGCAGAAAGCCCAATGTAGGGCTAGAACTCATGAACTGTGAGATCATGACCTGAGCCAAAGCCGGACACTCAACGACTCAGCCAACGAGGCGCCCCTGAACAACAGTCCTTTAAAAAAAAAAAAGAGCTAGAAGCCTAATCTCACATTTGCATTTTAAATATAATGGGTGCCTAAGTTTGAATTTATGTGTTGTAATTAAGTTACACTCCCAGACTTGTTTCTATAAGTCCTACAGATCTTCAAGCATTTTGGGGGATAGCTTGGCAACCACAGAAAAAATAAACTCTGGAGTCAGACTGGCTGGGTGTGAATCACAGCTCCAGTATTTACTGGACAAATCACGTAGTTCCCCAGTGTCCTCATCTGCAAAGTGGGGCTAACAATACCTACCCCACAGAGTGGTAATGAAGGCTAAATTAATATTAATATTAATATTATCAATAAGCAATAAACATTATGTAAGTATTAGCTATTATCATTTTTTATTATTGTTGTTAAATGTACAAAATGCATATACCTGGGGTGTCCTTACCAGGACATCAACAAAAATAGTTTGGCAAGGAAATTAGTTGATGAATCTCTCTGTGTTCAAGCTTTATATAACAATAATGGAAAGTCCACAATGAGATACCACTCCACACCCAGTAGGGTAGCTATAAATAAAAACAACAAACAAAGTGGAAAAGAACAAGTATTGGCAAGGAGATGGAGAATTGGATGCCTCTTACATTGGTGGTGGGAATGTAAAATGGTTCAACTGCTGTGGAAAGTAGGTGATATTTTCTCAAAAAGTTAAACATAGAATTACCATATCACCCAGCACTGCTTATATCCAAAAGAATCCAAAGCAGTTACTCAAATACTTGTACACTATGTTCACAGCAGCATTATTTATAATAGGTAAAAGATGGAAATAATCCAAATGTCCATCAATTGATGAACAGGTAAACAAATTATGCTATATACATACAACATACACACAGTGGAATATTATTCAGCCATAAAAAAGAATGAGGTACTGGGGTTCCTGGTTGGCTCGGTCAGTAGAGCACATACCTCTCATTTTCAGGGCTGTGAATTTGAGCCCCACATTGGGTGTAGAGATTACAGAAAAATAAAGTATTTTTCCCCAAAGGAATTAGATACTGTTCTATGCTATTCTATGGATGTACCTTGTAAATATTATGCTAAGTGAATAAGCCAGACCCAAAATTGAACATATTATATGATTCCACTTGTATAGAATATCCAGAATATGTTAATCTGTAGAAACAGGAAGTAGATTGTTGGTTACCAAGGGCTGGGGGAGTGGACAATAGGGAGTAGCTGCTTAATGGGTAGAGGGTTTTATTTTGGGATGCATAATTTTTTGGAAGAAGATAGAGTTAGTGGTTGTATAACATTGTGAATCTACTAAATGACCGTTTAAGATGGTTAATTCTATGTTGTATAAGTTTTGCCTCAATAAAAAGAAGTGCAAACTGAGATAAGCAGCTCCTGATTATAGAAAATAACTATCTGGTTTACAATATTTTAAAATTTATTACTAAAATTACTTTCTATGATCTGTCCTTTAAAATTTAGTCCACTTTATTGAGTTATAATTTGCTTATAATAGAAAGAACTGGTTCTGGTTCAGTTTTGCCTCCATGATCTCATGGCTCGATTTGTGAATTCAAGCCCCACTTTGGGCTCTGCACTGACAGTGTAGAGGCTGCTTGGGATTCTCTCTTTCCCTCTCTCTCTGCCCCTCTCCTGCTTGCAGGCATGCTCTCTCTCTCTCTCTCTCAAAATAAATAAACATGTTTTTTAAAAAAAAAGGTCAAAGAAAAGAAATTGTCTATTTTCTAAAATGTACCATGTTTCACTCCCCGACATACTGTATTTCTGACTATCTCATAACCTTGCCAATAGTCAGTATCATTAGTTTTTTAATTTTAGCTATTTTGGTAAGTTTTAAGTAATATCTCATTATGGCTTTAATATGCACTTTCCCTGGCAAAAGAGACATGCACTAGCTTGGTCATATTGGTCAAATTTTTATAGCCTGAGTGTTTTCCTTACTTTTATCAATTATGAAAAATGGGCAATAAAATCTCCAAGTATAATTGTAATTTTTTTTCCTATTTCCTTTGTTCTTTGGTCCTTTGTTATTCTTTGTTTATCTTCTTTTAAGATAACTGAGAATATTTTATTTTTCTATGACATCTTTTCTTTTTCTTTTTTAGCTGTATTTATTAATTTTTAGTGGCTATTCAAATGCTTACAGTATGTCATTTATCCTATCATATTCTTCCTTGAATGGGTATCATAATTAGCTAATTATACTGAAAATAGTTCTCATTTCACTCCCACCATTGTTCTAATGCTGTCATACATTTAGTTCTACATATAGTATATATCCCACAAAGGACTGAAAAAGGCAAGCCATAGAACGAGTGAAGATATTTGCAACATCTGTAACCAACAAAAGGCTTGTATCCAGTATACTTAAAAAAATACAATTCAATAAAAATGCAGACAAACTAGTATAAAAAGATTTGAAAGGGGAATTTAAAAAAAGAAATACAAATACTGACTAAACATATAAAAAACTGGTTCATCTCATTAATAAGCAGGGAAATGCCTGTTAAAATCACAATGAGATAGCACTACAAACCCTACAGAATGTTTAAAATGAAAACAACAAAACAAAACCTCTCATACATAGCTGTTGGTTATGTAATTAGTACAGTGATTTTGCAAAATAGATAGACAATATTTTCTAAAACTGAAGATATCTCTATGACTTAGGAGTTACACTTCTATTGAAATGCAGGTACATATGCTCCTGCATGTCCACAGATGTTCATAGTAGCAGGATTCGTTATGGCCCCAACAAGAGGAAGCATCCCAAGTTCCTGTTAATAGAAGAAAGGACACATAAATAGTACATACGTATACATTGTAACACTATTCATTAAAAAATGTGAATTATAGCTGAATGGGACATCATAGACAAATCACACCAACAGTAAGCTGCTGAAAACATACTGGCAAAAAATACATACTGTATGATGCCATCTTTATGAAGTTCAAAAACTGTGGTATTTAGGGATGTATACTGGTTGATAAGACTTTAAAGAAAAGCAAGGGAATGATTACCATAAAAAATAGGAAGATATTTCATTTAGCTGACTGATGGAATTGCTTTGGAATGGTATTTTTTGAGCTGTGTGGTGGATACATGGGTGTTTGTGTGTAATGATTTGTTAAGTTTTTGTTTTATACATGTTGTTTATGTGTGTTATACTTACAATAATAAAGTTAAAAAAATTGATTGGGCTGCTCTCTGAAGGATAACAGTGAAAATTTTCCATCCCCTATTGAATATATCCCTTACTTCACAAACTCTTTAGCCAATAGATATAAATATAGGCTTCTTCCTAGTGTATATTAGATATATTTTAAAACCCAAGCAATGGACCTTTTATTTTCTTTTAATTAAAAAAATATTACTTATTTTTTGAGAGAGAGAGAAAGAGAGTCAGAGGACAAGCAGGGAAGCGACAGAGAGGGAGACACAGAATCAGAAGCAGGCTCCAGGCTCCAAGCTGTCAGCACAGAGCCCATTGTGGGGCTAGAGCTCACAAACCGTGAGATTGTGACTTGAGCCAAAGTTGGACACTTAACCGACTGACCTACCCAGGCACCCCTGAACCTTTTGTATGACATAAATTCTTCATTTGAACAATTTTGGGGTATGGCCCAGTGCTAAAACTTTTGTTGTCTGAATAAGTGACCAAGTAAAATATATAGAATGAAGAGAAAGAAGTTGCTAATACTTTGTTTCTTTCATTTGGGCTAATTCCATGCTGTCTGCTTCAATTTTCCCTACTCTGTGTTTAGAATAGTAGTTACAATATTTCAGAAAGGGTTGACTGGGATCTTAAAAGTCACTCAGTTACAATTGTCAAACACTTACTGACAATCCAAGTCATATGGCTGTATGCCTTATAAGCACTGCATTTGAAGCGGTTCATTTCTTCTCTGGAAAGCTTTAGATATTTCTATATTCTTTTTGACAAATAGCTACAGTCTATCCTCAGATTTTCAACCAAAAGCAGATTTGAAGATATAAAGAAGAAATACCTATATGATGAAAATATATTTAAGAAAAGGTATAAGACATCTCTTTTAGCATTATTTTTTTTATAAGCCCTGTGAACATAAGGACCCTGAATAGTTTGTTCATCACCATGTGTATCATGAGTATGACTGTGAGTATCAAATACTCAATAGAGTCAAATAACCAAGTTTTTTTTTTAATGTTTGTTTATTTTTGAGAGAGAGAGTGTGTGTGTGTGCAAGTGAGGGAGGGGCAGAGAGAGAGGGGGGCAGGGGATCTGAATCAGGCTCAGTGCTGACAGCAGAGAGCCTGATGTGGGGCTTGAACTCATGAACCCCAAGATCACAACCTGAGCTGAAGTCGGATGCTCAACTGACTGAGCCACCAAGGTGCCCGACTGACCAAATTCTTAACCTTAGTGGAAATATAGATTGTAGCACTGATGTGTACCTTCCTATTGTCCTAATTATCCTAATGTTTAGTAAAAGTCCATAAGATTTAGTGGAGTGGCTTACCTGAGGGCAGAATAGATTTTGTACTTTAACACAGATACACATATATGTAAAGAGGTGGCAAGAAGCCAAACACATTCCTCCAGGTTGAGTAGAGGTCCTTCCTACACAAAAATGCAGCCAGGTGTACAGAGGCTGCCATCCTATTGCTTGGTCAGACTAAATTCAAGATAGCAAATCCCCAATATGAACACACATAAATACATTCATATCCACCCCTTCCAAGCCAGTGTGCTATCTAAATCCATAACACAATGAGTGCTGATCTAAATTAATGGGCATTTTTGTGATGACTGGTCATGAGGTTGGCCTGTGAGAGAGGAAGAGCGGCTGTCAGTTACTGTTTTCTTTCTTAGCACTAAATTAAGTGAACTTGGATTAAATTCCAAAAAAACAAACTTTCATGAAGTATTGAAAAGATTTTGCATATCACCCCTATAAGCTATATATATTTTAACTTTAGATTGCAAGCTCTCCCCTAAAAAAATATATATATGGATTAAATTCCAAAAAACAAACTTTCATGAAGTATTGAAAGGATATTACATATCATTGCTATAAGCTATATATATTTTAACTTTAAACCCCAAGCTCTACCTTAAAAAAATATATAAATTTTATATAATTTATGTAAATTATATAAAACTATATATATAAATTTTCACTTGGGCATTTATTTATAGCACAGTAGTTCTACAGTTCTTTTTACTATGTGTTCTCTGGTCAGAAATGTAAACTTGTAGTAAACTTCTGAGTCCTAGCATTAACTAAGCGACAGTTTACTTGGCAAAACATCACTGACTTGAAATGTGTTCACTTGAAACGTTAGGTCAATACATTTCTTAAAGTGATAGCTAGGAAGCTTGGCATTATGGTTAACCTCGTTGAAACAAACTATCCAAGAAAGTTTATTTTACTTTCAGAAAAAAAATTCTTGTTCTCTATCTTTAGAGGCTAGTCAACAATAGAAGTTAATATCTTAGAAATTATTCCGAGACTAGAGCCAAAAGCAGTTACTAGAGTTTTGACTCTCTGTTTTTCCTTTTTAGTATCTTACTTTATGTAAATTCCCAGATACGCATATGCCAACTGTTAGTCTACATAGTAGTCCCTTCCTTATCTGTGGTTTCTCTTTCCCTGGTTTCAGTCACCTACGATCAATCTGTTCCCAAATGGATGTTCCTCCTTCTCAAGTGTCCTCAGGTACTTCTGAAGTGAACAGTGGTCCAATTCTACATCCCAATGCCTACATCATTCACCTCACTTCAACTCATCACGTAGGCATTTTATCTTCTCACATCATTACAAGAAGAATGATGAGTACAATAAGAAACTTTGAGAGAGAAACCACAGTCATATAGCTTTTATGACAGGGTATTGTTATAATTGTTCTATTTTATTAGTATTGTTATTAATCTCTTCTGTGCCTAATTTATTAATTAAACATTATCATGGGTATGCATGTGTAAGAAAACACATAGTATATATAGGGTTGGCACTATCCATGGTTTCAGGCATCCATGCACTGGGGGTCTTGAAACAGATCCCCTATGGATAAGGGGGAACAACTGTATAAAAGACACATTATGAGCTTACACGGGATAGGAATCTTATTAGTGCCACAACCAGGCACCATCTGTTAGGTTTTTAGACTAATATTACAATGAATGACCTAGTCTTAAAATACCTGTGGGATAGTTGCACTTTTTGAGTGAAAATAAGCACAGACGTTCTTGTGGTGAGGGGCAGGGCCATCATGTCTTTTTTTGCAATACAATCTTTAAGCAACAAAAACCCATCGATATGCATTTGAGATTAGGTTGAAAAGATCAGTCAGGGGACGCCTGGGTGGCTCAGTTGGTTAAGCCTCAGTTGATTAAGGCTCAGGTCATGATCTCATGGTTTGTGGGTTCAAGCCCTGTGCTGGGCTCTGTGCCGACAGCTAGCTCGCAGCCTGGAGCCTGCTTCAGATTCTGTGTCTCCCTCTCTCTCTGACCCTCCCCTGCTCACGCTGTCTCTCTCTCTGTCTCTCAGAAATAAATAAACATTTTTTAAAAAAAAAAAGATCAATCAGCACACTCAGGCTTTTCCCTGCCAAAGATTAAGGTTTTTGGAAGATGAATTTTAGTTATCAAATTGCTTCATTTTATCTGAATATTAGCTTAGGGGTAGGTTATGATGTTGGCTTATATATTTTTTAAAAATTTTTATAGTTTTTTTTTCATTTATTTTTGAAACAGAGAGAGACAGAGCATGAACAGGGGAGTGACAGAGAGAGGGAGACACAGAATCTGAAACAGGCTGCAGGCTCTGAGCTGCCTGCACAGACCCAATGCAGGGCTTGAACCCATGAACTGTGAGATCAAGACCTGAGCCGAAGTCGGACACTTAGCCTACTGAGCCACCCAGGTGCCCCTGATGTTGACTTATAAATGGGACATAAAGCATGTTGAAGCTGGAGAAATTCATTCTGTAGAGGAAATGCTAGATAATTAAAATGTTGACTCCTTGTCCATAGTGTATATATATGTATACATGTATACATATTGTTTTTTATCAATGTACTGGCTAAACTTCTTTCATGTGGCAATTTGTCAAAATTGCCTAAATGTGAAGACATTTACATTGGTGGAAATTATTTCTCTTTTATTTATTTTATCAGTGTTATTACTACTTGTTAAATGTTAGTCATGAAATCTGGAATGTTCTAAATTATAAATAAAGAGAAATTTTAATTTTTATATTGATATTTTAATGTATTTTTAATGTAGGTTAACAAGCATTTTAGATAAGTGATAAAGATTAAAATTTTTCTTTTCATAAAACAGTGAAATATATATAAATATAATGGTTTGAATAACAAAAGTGATAATCAACTTTTAATTATTGAATTAATAAATTTCTATATGCAATATTAAATAGAAAAGAAATATTTTTGCCTCCATAAATTAAAAAAAAAATGTCAGGCAGCCACTATGAGTGGCTTTTCTTTAGGCAAAAGAGACATCTTTCTAGTTCAGTTTTCCAACATTTTTTAATGTAACCTCTTATTTTCTTTGTCTTTCTGACTGTAGAGATGACTCAAGATATGCCTATGCCTGATTTATGCCCATAAATCCTTCTTTTTATCTTTAATTTAGGCATATCTTGTCATAGAGAGAGAAAAGAGAGGAAAAGTTGGGGTAGAGATAGAAGACAGGAGAGAGAGAGAGAGAACATGCAGATGGAAATTTCCGGAAATTAATCAAGATGAAGTAGAACCAAAGAATTTGAACCTTGTACATTCAAATTTTATACCTAGTGAACTGCAAAAGTAGTATTTGGAATGCATTAAATTGAGAAAACCAAAAATCATTTGCTTATGGAAAAATCCCTTTAATTATGAAGAAAGGAGGTACATAACTACTTCATGATGGGTTTCTATTTATTGGCTTCTATTTAGGAATATCATCTTTTGGCACAAGGAGAGAAACCTAGACATGGTTTCTTCTAGAAATTTCTTTTTTTCATCGTTTGGAGTTTGGCTAAACATAAAGATAAATATCAAGGATAGAATCTAGTTGTCAAAGTTATTTCATGTCTGTTGTAGGAGACTGCTGATTTGCCATAACTCCTGGAATATGTTTAGTGTTAGTGGCTTTGCTACAACTTTCATAAAAACCATTCATTCATTCATATGTTTATTCACTTGTTAATTTTTTCATAGAGCAAACATTCATCGAGTTCTCTGTTAGGCAAATGTCCTATTCTCTGGAGATATATTGGCAAGCCAAACAGATAAGAACCTTGTTTGTAGGCTGCTTATACTAGGTGGGGAGACAGCAGAAAACAGCTAAACAAACAAAGGAACAAGCTATGAAGGAAACAGAGCTGCAACAAGAAAGGGATCGCCTCATTTTGTGTGTGGAGGTATGGCCTGGGAAAGCAGGTCTGAGGGTGATACATAAGCTGAGTCATGAGTGACAAGTAGAAGCAAACCGCACATCTAACTTAGGAGCAGGATGTTCTAGGCAGAGGGAGTAGCAAGGTGCCAAGGCCCCAACAGGAATAAACTCAATTTCTTTGAGGAACAAAGGTTGGAGTGGTTGGGAAAGAACAATCATGTAAAGGAGTACTGGGGGCAAGGTCAAAAGAAGGCATGGTCTCATCACATAGGGTGTTGGAGGCTCTGCTTTATTTTATTTTGGATCTACACAATACTTTGTGTTTTGTCATTATAGCATCAACTTAAACAGCTGTAGCATGAAAAATCTGCTGTGTTGGTAGTTCTATTCAATGAAAAAATAATCAATTTAATTAACTTTTCTCTTATTGAATTGCTTTAACAAACAATTGTTAAAAAATTATTTATCAGGTAGGCAAAACCCTTGGGTTTGTTTTTATGCTCAAGAGCATAAGACAAAAAAACGAAGAATGTAAGTATTTTAAACTTTAATGCATCACCACAAGGAAACTATAAGGCTAGACAGTGACTTTTCTTTAGATTCACTGAACACTAGGCATGCCCTTTAGTCAAGTCTGCCTGGGCCAAATAAAACATGAGGCCTAGCTTGCTCAAGAATATTGGAGAATCTGTAACTTCAAAATGTGTGATTCATATTCTCATGATGGAGTTGTCCTTAAATTTTGAGACTAGTGAAACATGGACAAGAGCCCAAGAAAGATCGAGTATGAGCATGTCCTAAGAAAGCAGGTTCTCACTAGTCACATGGAGGAAAGTTCAGAGGAGGAGTTGATAACTATATGCTAATCTGTTACCAGCATAAGCTGAGGGCTGCTTGGGGGACAGGCTTTTGGAGATAGACAAAGTACTTCATTTTTATGTAGAATCTTTCTGACCACAGAAGCTTAGAGAGCAACCTGTGACTATTCCAGTGTCATGTGGTTTCATCTTCATTTTTCTCAAAGTAGCTTAGACCCATCTTTTTTCTCTTTTGTTGACAATTCATGAAAAATACAGAGTCTGTAGGGGTTAGTAAAAGGAGGAATTTCAAACTTTGAGACAGGCAAAAGTAATCTTTTCCTAATAACTTTTTACTTATCCCATTTAACTTTCCAATCACTTGATCAACAAATATTTAAAGTGAAAAGCTTCATAGCAAAATCCACCTCCTATTCTTCTTTTGTGAAACATTGCCCTATAATGTAGGGGATGGAGAATGTTCTGAATTATAGTCCAACACAGCGCACTAATGGCCATATTCCACTGGAGATGTTTTGGTGGGTTCCATACAGGGAAATGATGAGTAATGGTAGCTATCTGTGTGGGCTCAGACAAGTTCCTCACATGGGCTGAGGAGCCTGTTTTGACATTGGTAAAATGGCAATAATACCTATTCAAAAGGTTTTGTGAATTTAAAATAGGTTGTGTGTGCTAGTGCCTATAAATAGAAACTACTTGAAAAAGAGTAGCTGTTATTATGATTCCATATAAACTTAATTAGTTGCCAATATTACTGTCTAAAATATTGAGGTATTTGGAAGGGAAAAATAGCTTTTTTTCCTTCTAAAGTAACATCTCTGTGCTTCTGTACTCTGTAAAAAATAATTTCAGATTTTAAACAGGGAGCCCAAGGCATATCTAACTTTTCACTATGGTGAGTTTTCCATTCTAGTGCAAATCAGTCAAGACATTTCTTTCTTTTTTTTTTTTCTTTTAAGTTTTTTATTTTGACAGAGAAGAGAGAGGAAGCAAGTAAGAGTGGAAGTGAGGGAAGGGCAGGGGCGCCTGGGTGGCTTAGGCCGTTAAGCGTCCGACTTTCGCTTAGGTCATGATTTCGCGGTTCGTGGGTTCGAGCCCCGCGTCGGGCTCTGTGCTGACTGCCAGCTCAGAGCCTGGAGCCTGTTTCAGAGTCTGTGAATCCCTCTCTCTCTGACCCTCCCCTGCTCACGCTGTCTCTCTCTCTCTCTCCTAGAAATAAATAAAACATTAAAAAAAAAAAAAAGGAAGTGAGGGAAGGGCAGAGAGAGAATCCCAAGGGTGTTAAAACTCATGAACCTCAAGATCATGACCTGAGCTGAAGTTGGACATTTAACCAACTGAACCACCCAGGTGCCCTAATCAAGATCAATTTTATAAGCAATTGATCATGTAATTGGCTTGTACTTAGTTTTCTAAATATGATAATTAGTACGCATGGTTTTCAGAAGAATCACATAAATAATTTATTTTAAATAAATGTATCTTGTATCTAAAAGTGTTGCAGAAGGGTAGGAAACACTTTTCTCTCTAGGCCTGGGCCTAATTTTCTCAGATGTATGAGGTTCTTCCTCCTTCATTTTGAAAAATTACAGCAGTTCTATATGTTAAACTTGTCTGATAAGTAACCAAGTCTATGATCCTACAAAAAATGAGTGAATATCTGCTGAACATAATCCAATTTACTACACTGGTTTAAAAGCATGCAGTAAAAGACTTGTGTCCATTGGCCTTGCCCTAAGGATAAAGCCCAAATGTCAAACAGAGACACCCCCATACCAAGCCTGCCTTTCTAGGCTTTCAGGACTGCTCTTCATATACACTCTAATATTAGGTGTCCAGGCTAGTTGGGTGATTTCCTACAAATGTGCTATGAAAGTTTCCACCTGTGCCTTTATTGACAGTGGAGAGGATGGCGTTCAAGTCGTCACATACTTGGTTTGTAGCAAGAAGTAGTCTGGGATAGGCTGGAATCTGAACACAGGAGGTCAATATGGCCTGAAGTAGTCATGAGGGATATTTTAGCGGGGGATAGTTTTGGTTTCAATAGAGTTTAGGATTATTGATAAGGGAGTCCAGAGAGTCCACGCAAGGGATTCCAAAGTGAATCTAGCCTTTGGGTTAGATATAGTACCTGCCATCTGGTAGGTACTCAAAAGATGATTGTTGAGAAATTCAAGTATTCATCTAGGACCCCTTCAGACCTCTACTGCTGTCACCCTGGTCAGAGCCATTATCACCCGCAGTCCAGAGTTTTGGGGTAGTTGCCTGACTGGTCTTCCAGTTTTCATCTTTGCTTCTCCTGAGTCTGTTCTCATACTGTGTCACTTCTCTGCTTAAAATTTCTTTTAAAAAGTTGAGTTTTTAGGGGTGCCTGGGTGGCTCAATCAGTTAAATGTCCAACTTCAGTTCAGGTCATGATCTCAGGTTTGTGAGTTCGAGCCCCGCACAGGGCTCTAGGCTAATAGCTTGGAGCCTGAAGCTATTTCAGTTTCTGTGTCTCCCTCTCTCTCTCCCCTCTGTCTCTCTGTCTCAAAAATAAATAATACAACATTTTTAAAAAGTTTTTTTATTTTACAGAGAGAGAGAGAAAAAGAGAGAGCATGAGCAGGGAAGGGTAGTGTGTGTGTGTGTGTGTGAGGGGTGATTTCAAGCAGTCTCCATGCATAGGGCAGAGCCTGACATAGGGCTCGTTCCCACAATGGTGGCATTATGACCTGAGCCAAATTCAAGAGTCATATGCTTAGCCCACTGAGCCACCCAGGTGCCTCTCTGCTCAAAACTTCTTATTGTTTCCCTTCTCACTGGGAGGAAAGCCCTCACAGTGGTCTACGAGGCCCTATATGATCTGTCCCTTGTTTTTTCTCTCCCTTTGGCTTCCCTTCCACTCCAGCCGTACTGGCCTTCAGGCTGTTCCTTGACTATGTCATTCCTCCATCTCACCATTCATACTCTAGCACAAGCACTTCCCTTTTCCAAGACAGAGTTTCAGAGCTGGAAAGAAGGTCAGATATCATTAAATCCAGATGTTTTGAAGCCTAGGGCCCTGGGTAGTACTACAGGGTGGCCTTGTCCTTTTGTGAATTTTTTTAAACCCTCAAAAATTGTAAATTTACCTTAATCTGCATGATAGCCACATGACTCACATGACTTATTCCTTTGCCTCCTCCAGGGCTTCACTTAAAACTTTGCTTTCCCTAAGAGGCCTTCCTGAATATCCTATCTAAAACTGCACTTTTCTAGCACATGCCTATCTTCTGCTGCTGTTGTTCTTCATAGCACTTTGTGCTGTTTGAAAGATACTTTAGTTTTTATTTTCTTGTGGTCCTCTTCCTTCAGTAGAGTGTACACTTCACAAGGGTGATTGTCTTTGCTGCTTTGTTGGCTTTAGCACTAAACACAGTTTATGCATATTGTAGGTCCTCTGTAAGTATTTGGTTAATCAATTAATGAAATTTTCACCATCCTTCTTAGTCAAAGTGGTTTATTTCTCCTTTATTTTCCCATAACACCTTCTCTATTTCATTGCATATGTCATATTCTAGCAGTACAGGCTCAATTTGTATATTGCTTATCTCTACTCCTAAGATGGGTTCCCAATGCTGAATATTGCATGTGCTTAATACATTCTTTTATGAATTGAATTTATGCTCTGGGAGACATATTATTATCCCTTTACTTTTTTTTTTTTTTTTTTTGCTGACCTACTATTGTCTCACATTAAAAATCAATCACTTCGCAGATCCCTAGAGTTGTATTCTTACTGTTTATATGGAAAGCCCATCTAAATATAGAGTTATTCACATTTACTCGATCTTCCATAAATTTTATTTCTTTTTTTAGGTTGATGTATGGTTGACACCTAATGCTACATTAGTTTCAAGTGTACATCATAGTGACTCAACAAGTTTATATGTTATGCTATGATACCACAAGTATAGCCACCATATGTCACCATACAAGATAATTCCAAGACAATTGACTAGTCAAACTTCCATATTTTTTAGTTATTCTTTGCTTGGGCTTGGCTCATTATTTTGTTGAGAAGCATAAAATGCTTGATGTTGACCAGAACAATTTCAACTTTCAGCAATGATTTAAGTTTATTGAAGAAGTTTGAAGCTCCATGGTCTGTGTCATAGCTTTTAAAGTTGACTTTACAATAAAAATGAAACAGAAATGGGAAAGAGGATGGAGATGAGAAAGAAAATAAAAAGGAATGCTCAAATTAGGCACTAGGTTCTACTCATTCAACAAATATTTATTTATCTACTTAGTCAATAGAAACTGGAGAATACTTCTAGGTTTCTTCATATAGATAGCTGCTGTTCACATTGATTAGATTCTATGCTACATAAGGGTCTCATAACAATAGGGGTTCCACTCACATATACACATCCTTATATTGAAATTTTAAAATTATTTTATCCTAATTGTTCACCACATAGTGGATGATCCACATAAGTTATGACAATTGTTCACTCACAGATGGATGATCCACATATTTTATGACAATTTTCTGGCTTTTTTATGACAGTTTTCTTGTGACAGGAAGGAGTTTTGCTCTATTGAAGTCAGGATCAGGGTGCCTGAGTGGCTCGGTCAGTTAAGCATCCAACTTTGGCTCAGGTCATTATCTCACAGTTTGTGGGTTTGAGCCCCACATCAGGCTCTGTGCTGACAGCACCAAGCTTGGAGCCTGCTTTGGATTCTGTGTCTCCCTCTCTCTTTGTACCTCCCTTTCTCACACTCTGTATTTCTCTCTCTCTCAAAAGTAAACATAAAAAGAAAAAAAAAATTTAAATTAAAAAATAAAGTCAGCATAGTGTGACAAATTTCTAACAAATGGAAGTACATTATCATATTACAACAGAAAGATATGTATAATTATGCTTTACCTTATAAAAAAGGAATGAACTTAATAATAAAATTTCTTTTTGATCCAATAACCTAGGGTTTTAAACAAGGAGCTTCTTGTTGAATATCTTGGTAAAAATCTTTTTTTTAAAAAAAATCCCCTATTGGTTTTAGTATACTGGCTTAATTGGGTATCGTATGCTATAGTTTATACCATCTGCTATTTGTTTCCTGGACCAAAATTGTACTGCTGAATTTCCAATTAATCTACAAATTCTTATATTACGACACAAATTACTATGTAATGATTCAATTTCCATTAATAATCTACAACGTATGTTTTGCATAGATACCAATTAGAGATTACCATGTAACAATTTGTTAATTATGTTATAATATTGGCTTTTTTTGTTATTATAGAAATGTTGTTACAAAAATTAACCTCTAAAAATCTGGAGACATGTAATATTTTTAAATGTTACAAATTTTTGAAAAAGGATGCTATTTCTCTTTGGATGTTAAAAATAAAATTTAAATAAATTATTAGTATCATAAAATGAACAATTGGGAATTTTTTAGAAAAGAATATTAAAGAGAAATTTTGGTTGAATAAATAAATGTTCTAGAGAAATAGGTGGAATGGCAGAATAAAAAAGAAAAGGATTTCAGAACCATAATTTTCAGGAAAATGGAGCATAGATATATTACTAATGGAGTAGAATGTTAACACCACTTCAGTGTCAATTCTAAATAAAGAATTTCAAGAACACTTTGAAGAGGAAAAACACAAAAGAATTTATTATACTGAATATTCTATTTGCAGATCAGGTTCGTGGTCATTTAATTTGAATATGAAACAAAAGGACATGCCAGTCTTGTTGAAAAGTATCCAATTCTTGCAAGAAAATATAACAGTCCAAAAGAACCTATAGGGAAAAATTTTTCAGAGAAAGTATATGCAGTTTCTTCCAAAAGCTGAAAGTGATTAGAATATGTTATTCTACCTCAAAACATTTTACCTTTTGTCTCCATTATTAATGCTTTGGGATAGAAAAAAAATCCACTAATGAATGAAAGTTTGAAATGATTATCAGCTTTCATTATATATTCTTTGTAAACAGGAAAAATGTAAAGTGCCAATCAACAATAATGAAAGTATTAAATTGAAAACTTATAGAAAAATTTTATAGTTCTTGGTGCTAAACAGGGATTACTTGGAAAGGAAAAATATTGGCATTCTATGATTGACCTAAATGTATGGTTCAGGTTTTGGCAAGGCTATGTCTAGCATTGAGAATTAATCAAGAAACTTACAAAATCCTTGTATTTTGCCAGTTTCACTATGATATGTCATGCAGAAGATTGATTCAAGTTACGTCTGAAGGGAGTTCTCTGTGCCTCTTGGATTTCAATGTCTGTTTCCTTCTTTAGATTAGGGAAATTCTCAGCTATGATTTGTTCAAGTTTACTTTTAGCCCCTTTCTCTCTCTTCTTCTGGAATTCCTATGATAATGGATATTGTTCTGTTTAATTGCATCACTCAGTTCTCAAATTCTCCTTTCGTGCTTCTGAATTTTTTTTTAATCTTTTTCTCAGCTTCCTCTTTTCCATAATTTATCTTCTAATTCACCGATTTTCCCTTCTGCCTCTTCAATCTGTGCTGTGGCCATCTCTATTTTATTTTGTGCCTCATTTATAGCATTTTTAAATTCATCATGACTATTTTTTCGTTCCTTGGTCTCAGCAGAAATACATTCTCTGCTGTCCTCTATGCGTTTTTCAAGCCCAGAGATTAATTTTGTGACTATTATTCTGAATTCTTATTCAGTTATGTTGCTTATGTCTGTTTTGATCAATTCTTTAGCTGTCACTTCTTCCTGGAGTTTCTTTTGAGGAGAATTCTTCCATTTTGTCATTTTGGCTAGTTTTCTGTCTCTTATAAGTTCTAAAAGCTTGTTATGTGCTCTGAACCTGTGAGCACTGCTATATTAAATGGGGGTCGTATGCTGTCCAGTGCCTGGCCCTTCAGGAGGTGTTGTTTGGAGAGTGTTACTTGCTCTCTGTTGTTGTGACTTGGTTATTTTATTTTCCTACTTGTAGTGATGTTTTGGATACTCCAGCAGGTGTGCTTTAATTTGTTCCTTGAAGTAGCCCTGGAAAGGAAAATAAACAAACAGGAAACAAACACACACAAACACGCAAACAAATAAACAAATAAACAAAAACAAAAAACAATCCAAAGCAAAAAACCAGAAACACTAACTATAAGTAAAGAGCAGGGTGGAGCGGTGCTGATGGAAGAGTACATACAAAGAGAGAAATGACAGGGGAGGGGAAAAAGAAAAAACAAACATTGACCAGCCAGAAAGACTAAAAGGCTTAATCCAGAGAGAGATAGAGAAAGGAAAATAAGAAAGGAGGCAGGGAAAAAGAAACAAAGATAAAGTTATTCAGACAGAGAAACTGTATGGCTTGATTATGCCAGAGAGAGAGAGAAAGGAAAGGAAAGAAGGAGGGGTAGAACATGTATCAAGAGAATGGATTTAATATGTCTGTTTAAACAAACCAATATCCAGAGTAACCAGTCTGGAGGAGGGAAGAGATAAGAAAGAGAAATGGAAGGGAGAATATATCTAAATAACAGGAATTGTCCTAGAATTAATCCAGGCAATGCAGCAGTGCTGGTCTGGAGAAGGGAGCCGACTCGTTACGCAGCATCTATTCTGCTCCAGTAGATGCAGTTGCCTGGCTCAGAGGGGCGTGGTGTGCTGTAGGCTGGTCCTGCCTCCTCGGTGGGACCAATCCTTGAGGCCCCACCTTAATGGTGGTGGGGGGAAAATGGTGATCCCCCAGTGTCTTCTCCACAGACCAGTGGACTCCACTGGAGCCATCCTCACTGCCTCAGGCATAGACAGGCGGTTTTTCTCCCTCCACTGACTCCCATGCCCCAGCACTTGGCTGGGATTTAAACTCCTGCTCTGTGTGCCCTCGCACTGGGAAAGCGCCTCTCTATGCTGCCCAATATGTGGTCCCAGCTGGTTTTGTCCCATCCTGCAGCACTTCAGAGGTTGGGGACTGGTTTCTCCTGTTGCAGACTGGGCCTCTGATCTACCACACAACCTAGAGGTGGCTCCCCACCTCCCCTGCCCTGTGCGCGAACATGTCAGCTGGCCCCAGTCAGAAGAAAGCCCTGCAGTTAGAGATGGGATCCCTCTCCATCCCCAGTCTGGGGCTTTTCTCTTGTCCAGATACAGTCCTACACTCCCCCAGCCGCTCTTTCTCTTCCCTTTGTCCCACCGCAGAAGGAATCCCTCCCCTCCCTACCTAGGAGGCCCATTTTATCTCCCTCAGTTTGCAGTCACTCATCTGTGGTCCATCAGGTTGTCTTGGTTTCTTCCTGGTAGACTCAGTCCCTTTTCCTCCCAGACTCTTGGGGTTCAAAGTCCTTTGGTTTCAGCCCTTCTTTGTTTGAGAGAGGTGGGAAGTACCAATCCCTCTACTTCTCTGCCATGTCGGCCTCCCCCTGCCAAGAAACGTAATGAGATAATGGTGATTTGCTGTATTTTTTAGAAACTATAGCAGAATTTTTAAATACCATGGAAAACATATGTGCAGAATACAAACATTGGCAGCATATCATAGTTCTTAGGGGGAGGAATACAAAGCTAAAATTATAAAATTATAGCAGAATTGTTTGGATAACAAGAATTGTAAAACACAATTTATTATTTTACATACAATCCCTGATGTATGCCAAACAGAATGAAGAGTAATTATTATTAGATTTGTGGATTCTAGAGATGTATATGTTTCCATATGTGAATTCTTGGGTTGGAATTTTGCCATGTAAATTAAATAACTAAAGAATTATGTGCATTTCTTGTGGACTAAACTTAAAAAAACAATTTAAAGACAAAAATAATTTGAGAATCTTCATAGACCCCTCTGGGATTAGCCTCATGTCTTAAGGACAAATAGCATGAAAAGTACATATAAAAAAAACAGATTGCACAAAAGAGCTTTTAATTCTCTTATCTGTGCATTCTTTAAATCTGATAGTTAACAATATAGTTAAAAAATATTTTTGACACCACTAAACTTGAATTATCTTTCAAAAACCGAACAACTACTTTTTTACTTCAACTGAACATTGAGTTGTATCTAAAACCCATTTACTAAATGTAAAAAAACTTGAAAACCTTTGTGAAGTATGTGAGGGAGAATCAACTGATAGCATTGTGTCACTAAAAACTATGTTAGAGCAGTGTGTGATGCTCTTTTGGAAACTGCTGCTGATGTAATTAGAAATACCTAAATATGTATATAGATATAATAGTGCTATAGACTTACAAAGAATAATAACATGCAATATTAATGCAGTAAATATGGATCATAATAATACAAAATAATAACATATAGCAGTAATGTCATAATGTAACCATTACTACTAATACATAATGATGATACAATAAGATTATCATTTTTAAAAGTTTTCAGTATGAAAAGACTATCACAGATGAGCACTGAGTAATATATAGACTTGTGGAATCACTGTATTATACATCTGAAACAAATATAACACTGCATGATAATTGTACTAGAATTAAAATTTTTAAAAAGCTAAAAAAAGAAAAAAAAAGACTATCACAGCCTTTTTAGAGTTTTGCCAGGGGCTTGTGAAAGGGTTAGATAATAAATATTTTAGGTTTTATGGACCACATGGTCTCTGTTCAGTTTGTCAGCTCTACCATTGTAGTAATAATAGCAGCCATAGACCCCACATAAGCAAATGAGCATGGCTGTTCCAGCAAAATTTCATTTACAGATGCTGAAGTTTTTAGTTTCATAAAGTTTGTATGTGTCATATGATACTATTCTTTTAACATTTTTCTAATCACTGAAAAATGCAAAAGCCATTCTTAGCTCATGGTCTATATAAAAACAGATGGTGGGTCAGATTCAGCTTGTGAGCCATTGTTTGCTAACTTCTGTTCTAGGTGACATATATACTTTGAAAAATTGTAGAAAGTAATTACTACAAGTACATACAAATTTATAACTGAAATTGACTGATAAACATACTAAAGAATAACAGACGGTACATAATTGTGCAGCCTTAATTCCCTGCACACAAAATACTTACCTGGTTCTCAGTTTATATTTAAGTCTGTTGGTGGCACTGGAGAATTTATTTTCAAATTGCAAATTTATTAAACATGGCTGAAGGTCTACAATATCACAAAAAATGTAGTTGAACCAAGGGGCCATTTTTATAATGAGACCCAGTTAGTTACAAATAAATATTAGAATTGCTATAATCAATACATTTGCCAAGAAAGCATGTTGTGTAATTATTTAAATGAAGTACTAAATTGAGATTAGTTGGCATTCTTAAACATTTTAAAATTTATTTATTTATTTGGGGAGGGAGAGGAGAGAGAGAGAGAGGGAGAGAGAGAGAGAATCCCAAGCAGGCTCTGTGCTGTCAGGTCAGCACAGAGCTGGACATGGGGTTCGAACTCAAAAACTGTGAGATCATGACCTGAGCTGAAATCAAGAGTCAGATGTTCAGCCTACTGAGCTACCCAGGTGCCCCTTCTTGTAATGTTTATGGAGGCCCTGTGTGGACTAATGGCAACCAGTCCTTGTTAATAAGAGAGAACCACATCTATGACTGTCCTAAGGGAGAGAAAATCCAAAGATGATCAAAGTTTGGCTTTTGCCCTTCAGAGGCTTCTAGACAGTCTGGAGTTGGATGTTTTGCAGTTCTAAAATACTCCAGTTATTGTTTCTTTCCCCCATTGTTTTGAGACAGAGGCTTAATGTCTGGGATTTTACTTTAAAACAAAAACAACAATGTAAAAGAGGATGAAAAATAGAAGCCACTCAGTCAGTATGCTGTGATGTGTACATGTGACATTGTGAGGTTTTTCTTTTTAATATTCCTTTTTCTTAAAGTTTATTTAATTTTGAGAGAGAGTAAGAGAGTGAGCACATGCAAGTGGGGGAAGAGAAGAAAGAGAAAGTGACAGTCTCAAGCAGGCTCTGCACCATTAGCACGGAGCCCACTGTGGGGCTATAACCCACAAATTGTGAGATGATGGCCTGAGCTGAAATCAAGAGTCAGATGCTTAACTGATTGAACCACCCAGGCACTCTACTCTTGTGAGTTTTGGTTGTTTATTCTACCTCCCATCTCCAGCAGCATGAGGGTCAAGTTAAGAAGCTTCACAGACCCTATTGGTATTGGTCTCATGTTTTAAGGACAAAAATTAGTCAGGTTGACAACTTGTTTTTTGTGACAAGACTTGTCAGCTCTATGATCAGCAAAAATGTAAGTTGAAGATGTCTTTAGGCACAAAAAGATATTCCCCAAAGCCAAAACTCTTTGGCTTTTAGATATAAATAAAATACAAATTCCTCTAGAATTGTAGAGTCAAACAAAGCTTTTTTTTTTTTTTAAATAAACTTTGAAACTCATGTAGACTGTTTGAAGATAAAAGAAGAGTTGTTTATGAGCCAATGATGAAAGTGTGTAAAGGGTCACAGGTATTTTGCAATAGACTTCTGGAGATCTCATTAGAATTTGAAAGCACTGTGAGGAAAGGAAGTTCTTTAAAGTAAGAGAGATTGGCTGAGCTTTAGGGAGACGAGTCACATCTGGAAGCAAGGATCTGAGAGAAGTCCTTGCCCTGGTAGTGTTGTGTAGACAGATAGGAGTCAGTACTGAATGGCAATCTGGTTATTGGTTCTTCTTAGAAACCTTCTGAAAGCATGGCTGTATAAAAGGCCATGTAACCATCCCTTCTAAATCTTTGACATGACCTTGGCATTTTTCTGTATATTTGAAAGATTTTTTTTTCTGTTTCAGAATTTGAATGATAAATAAGTCAGTGATAGAATGTCTAGTCTGACAACTGTTTATTGATTTGTAAGTGGCTTAGCTCCACTCTGGCCAATTCATTTTCATGTAATATGATGGACTTAATGACCATCACAGGAGTAAAGACCAATCTGTGCTAAGCAAATTGAATATTATTAGGTTTTCTTTCTATAGAAATGGCACGAGCTATTCTTAAAATATGTTCTTCTAGGGGTGCCTAGGTGGCTCAGTGGTTAAGCTTCCAACTTCAGCTCAGGTCATGATCTCATAGTTTGTGAGTTTGAGCCCCGCATTGAGCTCAGTGTTGTCAGTGGGGAGCCTGCTTGGGATCCTGTCTCCCTCCCTCTCTGCTCCTAGCCCGCTCTCTTTCACTCTCAAAATAGATAAATAAACTTAAAAAAATATGTTCTTCTACAAAACCTCTATGTATTTGTAAAAGGGGTTGCTGAAATAAAACTAGAGGATAGAATAAAATGGAAAATGAATAAACATTTAAGATCAAATTTGCTTCTTCAAAATAATGAGTAAATTTTTTTTATTTTTTATTTTTTAAATATTTATTTATTATTGAGAGGCAGAGAGAGACAGAGCATGAGCTGGGGAGGGGCAGAGAGAGAGGAGACACAGAATCTGAAGCAGGCTCCAGGCTCTAAGCTGTCAGCACAGAGCCTGATGTAGGGCTTGAACCCACTAACCTTGAGATCATGACCTGAGCCAAAGTCAGAAGCTTAACTGACTGAGCCACCCAAGCGCTCTAAAATAATGAGTAAATTACTGGTAGGATTTATTTAAAAACTTTTTTTAAAGTGATAAGAAAAGAGAGAAAATATTATTTAAGATGAGGAATGCAAAAGATCATCTGAGGACATGTTTTAAATAATTTTATATTATCAATTCCAGTTTATATTAATAAATTTAGTATCAATTTAAATGATTAATTATAAAATTTATACAAACCAAATAAGCACAAGAAATGAGACATCAACTGTCTATTAAGAGAGAAAGAAAGTTGACAGTTGTTCCTGAATATTGTAAAAATATGAAATTCCAAACTTTCAAAATTTTCAAATATATGTTCTTTGGAAAATACACTTCTCTAAAATATGTTACCTGCTATATATATATTTTAAAGTAAAACACATAGCTTTGAAAATAAAATATAGTTTTAAATTCAAACATATGAACACTATCAAATTATTAAAGAAACAGGATATCATAGACTCTGAAGCTAAAACAACAGAAGTTTATTTCTCACAGTTCTAGGGGCTGGAAGTCTGAGATCAGGGCACTAGCTCCGTCAGGTTCTGGGAGAGCCCTCTTCCTGGCTTCCAGATGGTGCTTTCTTGTGTGTTCACATAGTGGAGAGAGAGCTTTGGTGTCTCTTTCTATTCCTACCAGAATGTCAGCCCAGACAGATTAGAAGTTCCCCTTTATCACTTCATTTAACATTAATCGGGTCCTGACAGGCCCTATCTCAAAATACAGTTACACTGAGGGTTAGGACTTCAACATATGAATTTTGGATAAGCATAATTCAGTTTCTAGTAAGGGATTCTCTGTAACATGCCTGACCAATACTCCTCAAAAGTATTGAGGTTATCAAAAACAAGTTAAGTCTGAGAAACAATTACAGCCAAAGAGGAGCCTAAGGAGACATGATGACTGGATGTAATCTGGTATCTCGGATGGCATCCTGGAATGGAAAAAAGGACATTAGGGAAATTTTTGAGGAATTTAAAATAAGCACAGGTTTTATAAAATAAGCACAGATTTTTGTTAATAATGATAGATCAATACTGGTTCACTAATTATAGCAAATGTACCCTACCAATGTAATGTTTTAGTAATAAGAGAAACTGGATAGGGGTATGTGGCAATTTTGTACAATCTTTTGTAATTTTCTTTACATCTAAAACTGTTTTAGCAAATAAGCCATGTTATAAAAAGGTTATGTCATTCGACCAAAAAGAAAACATAATTACATTGAAATTTCAGAAGAATTTATAAACTATTTTAAGAGAATGGAAGATGACGGAGCAGAAATACTAGAATGAGAGAGAATGGCATCATGCTAATCACTAAATATAGTAGGGACAACTGGCAGTTGGTATAGAGAAGAGAGAAGAATTGAATTACTGACAAATGTACTGCATATTACAATAAAAAATTCTGGATTTGTCAAAAAGTAAAGCACTGAAAAAAAAGGACACCAGACACCTCTCCAAACTTTAAGTGTTCTTTAGGAGACCTTGATGTTCTACAACCATTTATATTTTCCCTTGGCTTAATTTCCTAATTCTATTTCTATTTTGACATCATCATATTGTGTGTGTTCCTCTGTAAACCTTTTCTACAACCTTTTGGAACCAGATAGGAAATTTGTAATGAGAAAATAAATTCCTAACTATTGAAGAAACCCAAGGATATTATAATAGATAAATGGAATATTCTGATGCATTCCTCCCCTTTTTTTCTGACCTATTCCAAGCTTTTTTTTTTTTTTCTCTGATGAACCACACAATTGCCCAAACAGAGATAAGAACTAGATATAGTACAATTCATCTCAGGCTGGTCCAGACTGCTCCCAGTTTGATTCATCTCTGAACCCTCAAAAACAGAGTAACAAAATGATACATAAAATTTGTTTCAAAATATATATGCTATGTATAATAAAAAATAAAGTAATTTAAAATAATACAAGAATTATACACCTGCTAAATAAATTTGTATGTGTGCCATATCAATGTTGAAAGCTAATTCAATATGGAGATGAGAAGATAGTGTATATACTCACAAGAAAATAAAAATAAAGAGAAGACTAATCAGCTTGTGACAAAATTAAAAGTATGGATTTGCTCAAAATTGAGTGTATAGATTCTAAAACAGTATTTAGGTAACATTTGATACTATTTTATATTATTTAAATATAATAAATCAGTGATTATAGCAAGACACAATGGGGGTTGGTAGGCTTGAGAAATGCACACTTATACAGAGCTACTAGCATTATAAATTGCTTATTCCTTTTGAGAGTAGTCTGGCAAAGTTGAAGAAAAAAACTGAAAAGGCTTTAACACTGTTTCTCTGTTTTGATGTGGTCATTCCAGTTCTGGGAGTACCCATGGCATTGATGTTCAGACCAGGTTCTAAGATGTCCTAAAGGAAAAGAGTGAGGGTAAGGTTAGAGTTTGGAGTTTTTCCTTTGCACTGCAAAGAGTTCAGAAGAAACTAAAATTTAATTGAAGCCAGTGCTCTGTGGAGGTATTCCTAAAGAGAAAAGTGTAAATTATATGACGACATTAAAAATAGCTCAAGGGCCCTTGGGTGGCTCAGTCTGTTAAGTGTGGGATCTTGGTTTCCACCTAGGTCGCGATCTCCCAGTTTACGAGATGGAGCCCCACATTGGGGTCTGCACTGGCAGAATGGAGCCTCCTTGGGATTCTCTCTCCGTATCCCTTGCCCTTTCTCTCTCTCTCAAAATAAAAAAATACACATTTTAAAAAGTTTAAAAATAGCTCAGTTTAAAATAGGAGAAAATAAGACACAACTCTCAAAACCAACCAAAGCGGGGAGACAGTAAACAGAAATAGCATCTCAAAGGAGCACCATATAACTCTCTATTACACAAAAAAGGCAAGGATTAGGTTTACTTAGGTACAAGGAAAAGCAGAATACAAAACAATTGAATGCATGAAGGAGGGCACTTTGGGGATGAGCACTGAGTGTTATGTAGAAACTAATTTGACAATAAACTATTTGTAAAAAAAAAAAAAAACAATTGAATGCAGAATACGATGACATGAAAATACATTTATGTATGAACAGTGACAACAGCTGGAAGATAATTTAGAGAAATATAACTTAATGTTCCTTAATCCCTTTTTTCTATAAAAATGATTAAAGGTAAATTAAAAAAGTATTCTTTACATACATAGGAGAATTTGGGCTATTTGGACCAACCTTTCTTATATGAGTGATCCAATTAAAACTATCAGTTTATTTGTGCACAAGGGCAATATACTTGTGTATGTAAATTTGTATAAAATGAATTAAAGGCCTCTGAGCATGTTGACAGAATTAGGTGGCATTGTAGATCAGGTTCTCCAGGCATTCCCGAGCATATGTTTGTGTATCCAGATGCATAAACTACAAAATAATGAATCTTTTCCATGTGGCAGTGTTTTAGCATTTCAAAGTCAACATGCAAAAAACCACACAGATGTATATGCAGCTGGAGAGCAGATTTTTTTCCTCCCAGTTCCAGTAATGACATTTTAATTCTCAGTTTCTGTCTGGATTGGGTTGTGAATTCTGGTATGGTCTTGATGAACCATGATGTTAAGGTCTCCAGAAGGGTATACATGGTGACAAATTATTCTGACATTTGAAAATGATGAAATACAGTGGGGGAAAAAGCTCTCAAGATAAAATGGTGAAAGTTCTGGCAAGATAACAGAATTACAGTGGTGGGGGGTAAGGTTAAGAGGGCCTTTTTGTTTGTTTTTTAAATGAAAACATCTAAAAGCTACAGAGGCCAAGATGATTTGGCAAGTGCCCATGTTAGGAGACAAATCTAGTTCCTTCATAGGAACTGAGGTATCATCTAAGGACTTCATTCCCAGATCCAACACAGTACCTGCTGGAGAGGAAAGAATCAGATGAGAGCTGTTGATACAGACTATGGACTCTTGGTAAAAAAGGGAGAGAGAAATATTCATTCACTTACTTTCTAGCTTTATGACTTATGGCTAATTATTTCACTCTGCCTTGGTTTCCTTATTTGTGAATGGACACAATGATTGCACCTGTCTCATGGAATTGTGAGGATTAAATGAAATTGTACATGCCAGTTAGAACAGAGTATGTTCTAACAAATGTTAGCTGTTATTGTTGGCAGAAATAGGGATTGTGGAACTCTGCTAAAAACTGGAAAATTCCATCATAAAACTGAGAGCTTTCCAAATAATCTGGGTTACAGAAGATCTTGCTGCCGTCTGAGTGGATGCTACATTTCTACTCATTAGGGCATGAGAGAGATTTGTGGAACACACCAGAACTCTTTAACCAAATTGCTGAAGTCATGTTCACTGAGTTGCAAAGGCTGGCTACAGGCTTATTTCACCTCGTGTAGCACTTAAATGTTTTCTTTGATGTGGTTTATGAGGGTCCTGGTTTGGTATTGTTTCTGACTGCAGTGACTTGAAATAAAAATTAACAGAAAGCACAAGGCGGGTCATTAGATCTAGATGTGCTATGCTCCTAAAGCTGGGAAAGAGGGATGTAGGAGATGAGGAAAAGAAGATTTCTATCATGTCTTCCTTCACTTTGGATAGAAAGCAAAGCAACAGAGAGAAATAAGCATCCAAAGATGAAATCTTAAGTAAAAAAGAAATTAAAACAGAAATTTTTTTTTGGCTGGCATTTTAAATTTTACCTCCAAGTTTCTGCCCACATTCTAATCTTGGACAGTGAATTTAACAGTTGGGAAATTCACAGCCAGCCGGGTGGTCAGTGCCAAGGCTGAGCATAGTAGACAAGTTCTCTGATAACTGGATTCTCATTAGCATTTATTTATTCTCATGATGACCTTTATCCAGAGTCCTCACCTGGCAATGTTAGGACTATTGATTTTCCTCCCCTAATTTCCCATAATTTCCAGTTTTCCTGTTCCCATGTACTATACTCCAGGGACTCTTCAGAAATTATTGTTCCTTTTATATACACTGAAATATTCTACCCAGGTGCCCTTAAAAAATTTTTTTTTCACTGCCAGGAATATCCAGGCCTTCTGCCTCATCTTGCAACATCCAAATATAAACAGTCCCACAGATGTCACTTCCTCCATGGAGCTTTTCACATACCACCTCCTGGTCTTCCCCCGGCTGAAAGAAATAGCTGCTGTCCTCAGAACTCCCTAGGGCAATTAAACCCTAGGCATATTTCTCTGGCGTTAACCTCTTTTTTAGGTGTCTTAATTTTGTATCTGTCTACTCTCCCTCATTACACTCTTAAGTAATCTGAGAGGAAGTTTCATGCCTTATTTAACGATATTCCATGAATGAATAAAAATGTTCTCTTAAGCAGTATCTAAACTATACTTATGTATAAGGTAGTGTGCAAAATAAGAGAAATGAACATGATATCATTGTTATAAATGCTAAGACCCCTTTAAATACCAGATGTTTACATTGTATACAAGTGTCAAGAGCAGCAGAATAATAGATTTTATGATTGAGGGGAAATGTATCCCTTACAGATTTTGTTATGGTATATAATAAGGACAAAATAATACTATGTTTCAATTTAGATTCTCCATTTATAGTTTTTCTCTATTCAGAAAAAGACTGGGAGGTTGTAGCATGCTTCCTATTTCTGTCATTAATCTGTAATTAATAATAAGAGCTAAATCTATTCAGTACAGGAAATCAACTCACTTCTCTCCAACTCTGCTTGTCTGAGCCACCATCAGCTTAATGGAACACTTCAGGTACCTCTTACTGGTCTCACACCTTCCACTATTGCCCACCTATGCTCTGTTCTTAGCACAGCAGCTAGAGTGATTGTTGTCTCAGTGAATCAGATCATGTCACACTGCTCAGCTCCCTGCAAGGGCTCTTGGATTCACTCTACATAAAGCCACAAAGACCTGCTCATTTTTCAAGGCTCTTCGTGATATCACTGGTCCTGTTTCCTTTTTGACCTCATCTCTTGCTAGTCTCACTTCACGGCTCCATCCACATCTGCTTTCCCTAATATGTGATGCATGTGCCTACTTACACATTTGGAGCTGGCTGTTTCTCTGCCTTCAGATGCTTTTCCCCAAATATATGAAAGGTTTACCTCTTGACTCCTTCAAGTCTTTGCTCAAAAGTCTTGAGGCTTCATGAGGCCTTTCTTGACCAACTTATTTAAAATTGCAGGCACTACCCCTCCTGCAATCTGGAGGCCCCCTTTCCTGTATTATTTTATTCCATAGCACGTGTTACCTGTCACTTTTTCGGGCACTATATGATTTATTTAGTAGTATTTTATTGTTTCTTGTCTGTATCTCCCCACTAATTCTAGTAAGCTCCTCCAGGACAAGGGATCTTTTATATTCACTAATGTATCCTAAATCTCTACAACTGTGCTTGATTCATAGTAGATCCCCTACATTGTGTTCAGTGAACAGAAGAATACTTAATGTGTGCCAGGCACTGCTAATCACTATAACCCCCATTTTAATTTGAGAGGGCTTAAGTTCATGGGGTTAAAGTGCCCAAGGTCACATAATTAGCCAGGGGGCCCTAACTGGGATGTGAATCAATGTGCTGTAATTTCAGATTCTGTCCTGTCACTTCTCATATCTGGGCTGGCCCTCAGCCTCTTCCACGTTTATTTTAATCAACGTTACCTTCTTACTTTTAAGAGTCAAAAAGCCTTATAAAATGAGTGATGAAAAACAATTTCCTTATTCCTTCACCTTCCAATTCTACTTCCCTAGAAGAAAACACTTCAGATGATTTTTGGTTTTGGTAATCCCTCCCATATTTCCATAAATGCTACCATTTCTATTCCTTGATTTCTATTCTGCAGTTTTGGATATTATCTACTGACTGCCTACATTGAAAAGTGAGGATTTTAGCCTTCTTCCTCCACTCTCTGCACAGACACACACTCAGGGACATAGATACACACACACACACACACACACACACACACACACACACACACACACACAGCCTGCTAGCATCCTTTCTGCCTATCTCCCTGACCTCCCAATATAGCTAAATTATACTTTCGGATAGGTCAATAGAAAGGTTTGTATTGTTATTATCTCTGTACTTTGTTAATAAATGCATGATGCACATGTACTACGTTTTTTCTTTCACTGCATAACTTTCTGTATACCCTGGAGGTTTCTTGTTTTTAAATTTGCTTACTTATTATTGTACTTATCACTATTGATGCCTAAGGCCTTTACCATGTTCCTAAAGTTTTTTGACTCCTTGAATATCTGAAAATACCTGCATTTTGCTGACACTTGAATGATGGATTGGCTGCTTATAGAAATTTCAGGTGGAAATAATTTTCCATCAGAGTTTTGAAGGCATTATTCTATTAATTTCTAGTTTCCAGTTGCTTTTGTGTCACTTGAGGCTATTGTACTTTCTGATTCTTCCATTTATGACTCTTTCTCCCTCTGGAGCAGTGTTTGCTCTTCCCTCTATATCCAAGGCTCTGACTTTTCCCAGTGATATGCCTGGGTGTGGCTCTATTTTCATCCATCATGCTGAATACTCACACTCATGGTCTTCAGTTCTAGGACATTCTTTTGGATTTTTAAATTGATTTCCCCCTATTTTCTCTGTCCTTCCCCCCCCCCAGAAAAGTATGTATTTAGATTTTCAGAACTAGTACTCCCATTTTCTTATCTTCTCCCCTTGTATTTTCTATCCTCTTTTTTCCTATGGTTTTTGTTTGTTTGTTTGTTTGTTTTTGCTCTGCTTTCTAGAAGATTTCCTCAACCTTATCTTCTTTTTTTTTGTTTGTTTGTTTGAGAAGCTTTTTATTTTATTTTATTTTATTTTATTTTTACAAATAGTTTATTGTCAAATTAGTTTCCAC
>NW_024081096.1:0-5165 GCF_003009895.1 Hyaena hyaena | reverse complement strand
CTCTCATGGTTTGCCTCTCTCCCTTTCCCCCACCATTTCCCCCCTTCTTCTCCCGGTTGGTCCTCTGTTAAGTTCCTCCTAATCCTCCTATATGTGCACACATATGATATTTGTCCTTCTCTGCCTGACTTATTTCGCTCAGCATAACACCCTCAAGGTCCATCCATGTTGCTACACATTCCTCAACCTTATCTTCTAATCTTTCTATTGAGTTTTTAATTTCTGCTCTGGCCAGAATACATATCCTTCTACTTACCTGGGAAGGAAGGTTAAAATATTTTTTTTAAAGAAAAAGTGGATGGTTGGCTTCCTGAAGGAAGGGCTCAGATTTTAGCTCTAAGGTGGACATGTGGTAGGTGTACAATAAAACATAAGGAAAGAGCTGCCCATAAAAGCAGGGCCAAGGCAAAGTTAATATAACTGGAACTATAAGCCAGTCTAGGAATAAGCTTACCTAGAAGGCATATCTTTTTGAGATACTCAATGGACCTCCCTCAGTTTCTTCTGATTGATTATTATATTGGATCCAGATTCTGGGGAAGGGTTCAACCTGGAAATAGAGTTAAGTGGCCTTCACTTTGGGTAGAGAAAGTTGCAGGAGGCTGGGAGCCTAGTGGATCATTATTATAATGTTAAATTTCTCTAACATGGGACATAACTACTTCAGAATGCTCTTCTCCTCCGCCACTCCTGCCCCCACCCTCCCCTCACCCTCGCCTGCTACTGAGCGTTAGAGGCACTAGTGGGACTGTTACTAAATATCTGTAATATGTTTTTCCCAGTTGCTTCAAGTTTTGTCCCCCATCCCTCCCATACTTCTAGTAAAATAGAGCAACTCACTAAAATGATCGAGTTCCGCTGCCAATAAAATGGACCAGGTCTGTAGACCCCAAGAAAGTAGCTGGTAAATATTTACATGTGGAACAGAATCTCCTAAGTGTCATGTGCCCTTGATCTTCGTGGAATGCTACAACTTTTAGCTAACAGTTTAGTGTGTTGTGGAGATGTGAAAGCAGACATATGCTTTGTTCCTAAGAAGGGGCCTTGCTGCTGGGCCCTTGCCAGTTATGACTGATGGGTTGTCTCTCAGCCCTGATTTCAGTCCCATGGCTCACTCTCTTTGTTTGTTTTTGTTTTTTGTTTTATTCTTTAAATCCCTAGAGATTTAAATTGGTTCTTTTCCTCCCATGACTGGCTGCTGAGTAAGATGGTATCTTCCCATCTCCACTTGTCACCAAAAATAAGTACTCATGCTCTTTCTATTTAAGGGTGTATTTTTTTTTTTTTTGAGTCTTGGGGATCGACCTACCAAGCCAGTTAGTAATAAACTCAGAGGCTCATTTGTAAGATTAATAAGCACCATGTTGATTCATGTTTCTTAAGTAAATGAAAGCACTTATAAAATTCATAATTGTTATGATATCTAAAGATTTTCTCCAGAGGCTCCATACCATTTGTCTCTTTCATCTTTTCTTAATATCTCCTTGACTTGAGCCCCTAAAAAATGGATTATTTCCCCAGTGTCTATCTTCTTGTCCTTTTAGGTTTGTTGGTAACACTTTCTCTAGGGCAATGCTTCTCAAACTTGAGCGTGTAGAAGAACATGTGAAGAGCTGGTAGAATTAGGACTTCCTGGGCCCCACCCCCCAGCAATCCAGATTTAGAAGATCTGGAGTGATACTGATGCCTTTGGCCTCAGGGCCACACTTGAATTTTTTTTTAATGTTTATTTATTTTTGGGAGAGAGAGAGCAGGTGAGGGGCAGAGAGAGAGGGAGACACAGAATCTCAAGCAGGCTCCAGGCTCTGAGTTGTCAGCACAGAGTCTGATGTGGGACTCGAACTCACAAACTATGAGATCATGACCTGAGCCAAAGTGGGATGCTTAAACCAACTGAGCCACCCAGGAACCCTGCCTCCCCTCACCAAAGGTCCACACTGTGACTGCATTGGTCTGGACTGTTAAAAATTGTGGTTCTAATGTCAGATAGAGTTGGGCTCCTTCACTAGTTTTCTAAGCTGCTGTTTGGGTCCAATCTTCTCAAAGTCCTTGTGGCCCCAGTGTAACCTGTTTGTGGTACAATCTTCTCTCCAACAGTACAACCAGAACTTTGATTCCCTTAATGAAGGGAAACAAATTGTTATGGAGAATATAGCAACTTGTTATGGACAATATAATCTGTATAGGCACCAAGCTAGGTACATCATGTATTTACTTCACTGAATGTTTGCAACAACCTGATGGCATTAGGACAGCTGGTCTCATTTCATAGACAGGTTCAATAACTTATCCAGTATCTTCAAGCTAGTCATCAGGGAACCAAAGCGTAACCCAGTCTCTGTACTTATCACCACAAGGTACCACCCTCCTGTTCCAAAACCACTTGCTTTGGGAAGAAACTCCCTTATAAGGTTCTTATTCAACTCAGAGGAACATCTCGAAGGAGACCAATAACTGATATGCACTGAAACTATTGAATGACTAAGCTCCTGTTCAGACAAAGAGCTCTGCCATCCTGCTAAGAGTCTCTGTGATTACTCAGTTGCCCTTCTCCCCATGCAAGTGCTCCACAGAATTATAGATTCGCAAGGCCAGACAGCTCATTATAAAAAAACATAGTTCTAGATAATTTCTACTAAAGAAAAAATTGCTTTTCTAATAGACTTGGAAGAGAAATTTGGTTAAATCTAAGAAAAATCAGGAAATAGGTCTATTGAAATGTAGTATATTTTACTTATTCCTAGTAATTTTGTTTTTATTTTCTTTATATTGCATTGCTATTGTTATTTTGGTATGAGAAAGTAATATTCAAATAAGCACAAGAGATTATTATAACTGTTTAAGGCGGGCATGCGTCATGGTTCATTTTGGGGCTTGTCTGGGTCCTGACACAGGAAGCAGTGTTCTGCTAGTGTCCAGGAATTGAGTGTGGGGCAGTGGGGTGGCCTTCTGTTTCCCAACTTCTTTAACTGCCAGGTAAATAGATAATAGTCTTCACAATATTGTTTCAATTATTGCAAGGGTCCTGAAAAAGATGCTATTCGATCCTTGTTTTCCATCCCTTCCAAATTTTCTCCTTGGCCTTGAGCCAAGTGTAAATTTCAGAAGACGTCATCAGAAATTATTGCCACATCATGAAGATGTGGAGAAAGTCCTGTTCTGGGAGTATGAGGACTCGGGGTTTCTGGTCCTATTTTTGTCGTATATTTTGCTAAGGAACTTGGCAAGGAACTTCTCTTCACTAAGTCTTCCTTTTGTTAGCTAGAAGGCAAGGGAGTTGTGCTAAAACTGTTTCTAAGATTTAAAGTTCCGTGAAGCCAAAATTGCTATTGAGAAATTTAAATTTCATTTTCAATAAGCTATTCATTCAAATTGTGACAACTTTCAGGTAAATGCCTAAAAGAATTTTTCTTAGACTATTGGCAGCTCGTCAACTTCAAAATCTACTTTTTTAAAAAAAACTTTTTAAGTAGCTGATTGAGGTGTTCTGGCCTGTTCATTAATTATTAAGTGTTTAGGCAGACTAATGGGATGATGGACAAATTGATTCATATTTCTCATTTAGAAAGCATTGCTTTTAGAATGTGAAAACTTTGCCATTTGTCAGTGGTGAGAAAAAATGTCAAGAATTTCTTCAAATCAAAAGCTAAAGTGTCAGGGAGTCAGACCATAGGACAACTCAGTGACTTAGCTGGGCCTTCGGGCCCCACTTCCTGAAGAGAATCTACAAATGAAGGCAAAAGGAGCTCTGAATTTGGGATAGAAAAGGTTGGGAAAAGGAAAAAGAAGCCACATGCCTTACTTCTATCTTTCCATGAGATCAGATAAACTCTTAGGACTTTTCCTTTTTCTAAGTCATTCCAAATGTGGACAGTAAGTTAATGATTGTTATTTGGAGAAGTGCTTCCAGGACCTACCTGAATATGGTGGGCGGATGGGGGTACCCTTGATGCTGGGGATTGGACAGTGTTGCTGTGAACTTCACCATATTCTGTTCTATAACCTACATTCTCAAGGGGAACAGGGGGGTCCAATCTGCAGGGGAAACCCACTAGTATCTAGGGTCAGTTTAGTGGCTGAAAAAAGGGCTAGGTGCTCTCTAATGTGAGTCTATATGTTTCATAGTATCTCATGTAGATACAGGTAACTGCCACAAGATCAAGGAAGAGCTTCTTGAGGTCTCATCAGAGACCCTACCTTGATTCTAACTGAACATCTCTGGAAGAAGACTGAGGTTTGGATTAGAAACAATGGAAACTTAGCAGGGTCCCAGAGTGGGTTGGTCAAGAATGGTAGAATGTGCTCCGGTGTTAGACTTTCTATGAGGTCCAAGAGGCAGGGTTTTTGATCAGTGGGCATTCTAAAAGGAACACTTGACGTTATTTTAAGAAGGGCCAGAAATTCAAAGCCAAGTTAGTAAATAGATGGGGAAGTACAACTCCAAGTCAGTGGGATGAAAACGGAGAAGGAGACAGAAATTACTCCTAGATCACTGACAGAGAAAAAGAGGAAGGCAAAGGAGATGTACCCAAAGGTTTGTGTTCTCTCAGTTAGATTACACTGACCTCCCCACACATCAGGCATCTCTAGGAAACTACCTCTGAGAGGGTACTTAAAAAAAACAAAAGCTTTATGGAGATATAATTCACATGCTATACATTTCACTTATTTAAAGTGTACAATTGAGGGATTTTTATTTTATTCACAGAATTGTGCACCCCTTACCACAATCTAAATTTAGAATATTTTTATCCCTGGGATGCCTGGGTGGCACAGTTGGTTAAGCATCTGACTTGGGCTCAGGTCATGATCTCATGGTTTATGGGTTTGAGCCCTGTGTCAGGCTCTGTGCTGACAGCCTGGAGTCTGGAGCCTGCTTAGGATTCTTTCTCTCTCTCTCTCTCTGCTCCTTCCCCACTTGTCTCTCTCTCTCTCTCTGCTCCTTCCCCACTTGTCTCTCTCTCTCTCTCAAAAATAAATAAACATTAAAAAATCAGAATGTTTTGAGAGACGGCAAGATGGCGGAGAAGTAAGGAGCTCTGTACTTGCACTCGCGCCCATACATCACACAGAAAAGATCTGAAGCCATTGGAAACCTTACAAAACCTGAGAGATTGGGAGAAAAAAGACGCAGAATTCACTGAGAGAGCCTTCTAACGTGAGTG